>NC_060246.1:22689559-22992589 GCF_921293095.1 Ischnura elegans
GCAATTCAGTCACATAAAACTCAATCATTCCGCTCGCAAATAAAAGCTCGGGATCAATAAAATTGCGAGAAATGCCGGGGTAATCAGTCAGTCGGATATGAACGTCGGATGAGGCTTAGTGAAGCTTAGCATTTTACGCTCCATTCTTCCGACGTTCTTTTAATAACCGCGCGCGGAGCCGACCGAGATGGAGACTGGAGCCGAATCAAAATGAATCCGAACGCAATTGCAATCCTCGTCCCCACCACACACGATCCGAACCACCGCACCTTTCCCCTCCCCACCGCACCCCACCCCGCCCCCACGCGTGCCCAACCGCCAACCTCTCTTAGCCAGAGATAGGTAGAGTACAGAAAAGTGACTGGGCTCAGTTAATTTTAAAAAATTTGTAATCAGTTGCAAATACCAGTTACAATTTCAAAAAGTTAACTCGTTACAGTTACAAGTGAAGTTGGAGTCAATTTTCGGAAAACATTTTGGAAAACTGAATGAACTCCTCTCGGGTTTTCGTACGGGTCAGAAAAATCAAGGCAGCTGACGTTTCGGGTTCGATCTAGTTACCCATTCTTTACTATTCATTCATTGTGTGTTGCCAGGATGGTGATAAATCATGTATAACAGGCCTCTTTTGGATAACTGTGACGCCGGAAGATTTATTGAATGCTTTCTTAAAATACAACTTTAACGCATTTCTTTTGGCATAGTCACACGCGTGGGAACACGGCTGTTCACTCAAAGCTCTTGGCACACGCCAGTCGGTGCATTCACAATGGAAATACAACGATTACGTTCAGAAAGCAATGAGTAGACTAATAGATCAGGCAATTGATACATTTTAAACATAACGATTACAGGTACAAAATACATGAAATGTAACCGTTACCGGTGACTGAGTTACTTTTACTCAGATACTTTTACTTCCCCATCTCTGCACACTAATAGCCGACACCATCAATAGATAAATATCATCACCGCATAGCCATAGATACCTGCAGAAGCGGGAGGCATGGAGGCAGCGCCTTGGGTGGGGGCGGGGGCGGAGGTGGCCGGGGGTGGCGGTGGAGGCGGCACTTAACTCGACCCAGTTTCCGTTCGAGGGACGAGCGCTCCACGTAAGAATGTGTCATGACTCTGATCGATATACTCACAAGTTATTATGCACCCGCCAAATCAGTAATGAAATTGGACGCGGTTGCACGTTTTATCGTTAAAGAATCGCTGGTGATATCCCGCATGCTCTGCGAGTGAGCGGAATTAAATCATGTCTCTTTGAGGGGAAGGAAGGATTGCCCGGGGAAGCATTACCTGTAGATTCGCCCGCGGCCACTGCTTCTCATTCAACCAGTGAGACGGAGCAGACGCGTGTGACGTAATTTTTAATTCCAATCTCATTTTAATTCATTTCGTTTTTAGTCAGCAATAATAGCAAAAATGGAGCAATGACGAGTTGAACGCATCTGAGACGAGTTAAAAAATACGCATTAATATTCAATGAAGCTGCAGCTCCTGTCAAATATATGAACATTTTAGTTAAATTAAATGTTCGTTTCCAGATGGGTACTTTCAAATGTCACAGTTTAAACGGAGGCCCGTAACCCTTCCCAAGTTCAACTTGCATAACTACTAATATCCCTTTCGATTGGTTGACCCGATTTAGAACGCAGAAAAAGTGTGTTTTCCTTTTCCTTAACATGATGAAAGAACATTCTCGTTCCAGTAACCTTTGAAACCGAAATGGAGGAAAAAATATTAATATCTCCTCTGAGGGTCAGACGTCGATGGAGGGGCAAAAGCCACACGAACGGAATCCACGTGTTCAAGTCAAGGAGGACATTTGATTTAAAAGGGATTATCTCTATGGAAACCATTTTGAAGCATTGAACCCTGATCCTTGTTATTAGGTATCACAATAAAGTGAGAAGATAAAGTGATGAAAAATAAGTTGTCGAGAGGTGAATGTAAGTCAGATCGGGGAAGTTAAAGAATATTTAAAGGAAATGAAAAAGCTATTTGGCTCATTCTAGATTCGACAGAAAGACAATGCAGACATTGCATTGGGAAGAATGATAGTAATTGGGTAACTGATGGTAAATATGAAAATTAAAAATAGGGCTAGCTTTAGAGTTAATCGTAAAATTGGAGAAGATCGGAGTGAAACGAAAGAGGGCGATATGGTATCGGGAGTAGAAGTCAAACACATCCGAATAATTTCTCGAAGATACTAAAATATATAGCTACATTAAATTAAAAATTTCCACACTTTAACAGTGAGTGAGCAATCGAAAAAAAAACTATTATACGAAATTCGTTGGTTCAAGTAAAATGGCAAATGGCGGCAGAATTGGAAAGTTTTGATGAACAAGGGAGATTACAAAGCAAGAAAACGAAATGATAATAGGAAAGCGGTAACTAAAAAACAAATGATAGTTTAAAAACGCTATTTTCCGGGAAACAATTATTTAAAAAATGAAAATAACTGAGTCAGCATGTAATAGGGAGAATATGTTGAGCTAGCTACGTCAAATACTATTCTATGATGGGTGACCAGCCGAGTGGAGTCAGCTATCGGATATGACCAAGATAGGCCGACAAAGGGTTGTCTTTGATTTTAAGCATGTTTCCCATCAGAAAATTGTAGAAGATACATATAAAATAATTAACGCTCACTATAATCCGTCTAGGAATGTTTAAATTAATGATAAAACAATTCCTCTAATATTTGCTACTCTCAAGAGTTCAACGAAATCACATTCCACGTATAATATTACACCCACTTTCTCCTCTTATCATGCATAGTGTTTATTCCTTCCCTTTTTCTACCTTATATCCTCATCCCTATTTAACATTCCCTCTCTCAAAGGTACGTGTTTCATCCACGACCTCAGCCTCTTCCATCTCTCAACCATTCGACCTTTCTTCCATACCGAGCACTTTCTCATTTGTCCTCCTTTCTGCCCATTCACCTTTTACGCTCGCTTCGAACGACATGTGACCATTCTCATTTCTTTTATTTTGGGTCCACTTTTGCGACGGAGCGCAGCATGATATTCCCTTTACGAGACTTCTCTTGGCTTCCATGCACACCATTCCTCTGTGTCGGACGACTCTTTTTCGTATTCATTTCTCTTCTGAATGAATAAATGCACCGAATTTCCGTGAATAGTAAGTACTATTTTGAGAATATTATTATTTTTACAGTTTACTTTAACCATATCCGTACCTATTATTGTAATAAACCGTATAAACTATGCCCTCAGAACATGCATAACATTTCTATGTAGTCTGTTTCACCACCTAGTTAACACAAATCGTTAAACTGGACTCGAGATTTCTCTAGTTATGCAAATTCAGTACCTCTGCCAATAATTCATCTGTGATCCGAGTTTCCTCAACCTAATCGCAGGCCACGTGATGTACTAGCTTCACCAGCTCTAAGCTGGTGTCTCCCTACCTTAACGTCCAACATCGATTTTCGATTTATATAAAGTCTTGTTACTTCAATCTCATTCTTTATACTGTCAGTTCATATATTCTGATTAAATTTAATGAGTACTTTATGTAAGCAATTATAAAAACCTTTGCCATGTATAGCTAATCATAGTTAGCTCAAATGCATTTTACTTCATCAATTATGCCGAAGTGTCCGTCCACATGTCCGTCTGCCCAACTTTCACCCTTAAAAGACGAGAAAATTGACGGGAACCACGAAAAAAACATTATCAAAACGTCATGTAGCTTAAAGAAATCAAGTAAAACAATGAAGGAAAAGAAATCATGTGTACTAATGAGTAGAAGAATATGATGTAAAAGAGATAATTGACAATGGCCAGCATTATTAGCATAAATATTTGCGCAATATTGCAGTTACATCTTGGCAGAGAACATTCAGTTGACCGCATGCTACAAAAATTACCCATTTTTAAATAAACTCAACAAATGTAAAATAATAAAAATTCTGATTAACCAACAAAGTTATAATTATTATGCACAACTGTAAAAGCATGATGCTTAATAGCAACGTTAGAGAGAGATTATTATTACACATTTTAAGCAATCGAGGGAACAGAATGCTTTAAGTATATTATGTAGCATTTTATGTAGGTACACTTTTGAAGAAAGTCTCAAGGTTTAAGTATTTTAAAATTTGATAAATGGAATACCTGGATATAATTTACTATGCTATGCTAGTTTCTCCATCCAGTAATACATTTATATAATTTTATATACTTTTTTGGCAATTTTATTGGATAATTACCCAATTGCTTGATTGTATTATAAATATATTATAACACATGAAATATTTGCCAACGCAGTGGTCAGCTGAAAATTCATAATAACTGTTTAACACCAAATACTCCATAATAGGCGGATTTCAAAGTAATATGAAGAACGGTAAAAAATATACCCTGCAAAAATTCCATGTATGCACTTGGATTACAAGTGTAAGGTCCGCAATAGATATTGCCCGCAAAAAAATGAAGTTCTCTAAAGGAACGTACTCTAGATCAAAACTCGTCGTTCAACCACTTACAGAGTACACATTCCGCGAACACAGCACACTAACTCATTGTCCCTCGTCCTAACAGTGGTAAAATGATCCCATAGGCCCCACCGATTCAAGCCGCCAATGCTACCCTCCGTCATTCCCTTCACAAAATCCTCAAGCTTTCCATTCCGCGAGCTGTTTTCCACACATGTCTTTCGGAACTCGCCGATGCTTGATAGATTCGCGAGGCATTTACCGGCGACCAGGAATCGAGGGCACTCGAGGTCAGAGGGAAGAGAGAGAGAGAGGGTAGGTACCCTCAGGGCTTGATCGTCCTCGGTGACAAATGGAAGCGATGCCGGCGACATGTGGCGCTGCCGCTCAGCCCACTTGAGCGCTAGTGTCGCCTCGGGCTGATTTGTGCCGGAGGGAGGTGGGGCGAGTTGACGGAGTGGTCTCCAGGGAAGCGGGGTCTTTTGTTGTTTGGTTGGGAGGGAGCAGGATCCGGAGTGCGGCAAAACTGATTGATTGATCCCTTCATCAGTTATTAATGAAAGGGACATCATAATGGGAGGGGGAGAGTCCCTCTCTTGAAAATACAAAACTTCTGCAGCTCCGTCCCATTTATCATGCCATGGCCCAGCAATTCGATCCGCGGAAGTGAAAATAAACGATGACGATCACAGGCACAAAATGGAGGCCATATAAACGCTGCTCATGTCCCTCCTTGTGTCGCGGTGCGAACAAAAAGGGTAGCCTCGTGTTGGCGTGTACCGTCGCTTTCAATGACCCAGAGGCAATGCTTCTCCCGCGAATGCAGCTTTTGAAGTTTACAGTACAGACACAATAGTCTTAGTAGCGATTTCAAAAATTCAGATTCCGTAACTAAAATTATCGGGTTCGTGAACTTAATTATCGCACAAAAGTCGCAGAGAGAGTAAATGTGATTTAAATGTCACAGTGCCGAATCATTTAATACTTACATTGACGCAATTAAAGGTCATGTACTGTTAAAATCCTTTCTCTTCCTTTCTATTCTCACTTTTTATGTATATTCCGATGATTTAAGTTTGGTGATTCCTCTTTGCACTTGTTTGGAATATTTTCGTATGTTTGCAGTTTCCGTTGATTGAGAAACTGTCACATTGAAGTCGTCATTGAAATAAAAACCATTTCGTGCCATATTGCATGATTCATGCAAATTTCAACAACATCTATGTACCCCATTTGTATTACAAGTAGTTCTTTCTCGATTGAATTGTGTTAAAAAACATCAAAGTTACTATCACTCACTCACAAGGTGATTCGACCCGAAGCGATGGTTGGTTTGGATAGAGCTCACCCCGGACTAGACGACAGGCTTATGAACGTCACGCATTCACGTTAGCGGGGCAAGTTCCTTACCTTGAGCCACCTCGCACTGAGTAGAATTTTTTTACGAGATTATTGTTATTGGGGATGTCGAAAGACTTCACCCACGATTTGGACACGGGATCCCTCGATCAGCAGCCAAGTGCCCACCCACTTGGATACCACGCTCCCTTCTTAGCTCTGGGGAATAATATCCAAGGCAATAACTACCTATTTCTTGAACAAATAAACTGAATAATTGAATTCAATATCAATAGAAGCTCCCCAGTTTCAGGTAATTCAGTAACGCTAGAGCTCAAATTAACAGTACTTAGAGACAATGAAATAAACCAGGAGTCGACAAAACGTTTTAATATCACTTCAATCTCACTAATGCTAAGTAAGAACGGAAAAGAAATCTCTCCCTATTCAACTCTTATGAATTACTGCGAGAGTTAAAGCAACGCATGTATTAAATGACGGATATATCAGAATTCTTTAATATAAAAAGTAGGAGTTCGTCGGAGAAGCATTTTCCGCGGACTTGCTGAAGCATATTTCTTTAGAGTAGAAAACCATGGCACTTTTAAACCCACCGTGTCACCGGACTCAAAGTTACTGAGACATACCTTAGGCACAGTTAAATTAACAAAAAACTCAATTTTAACGTAAACGTTATGGTAGGCGTATAATAATCGCAAAATGAAAAAGAAACTCAGTAATTTTCGAATTATGGTTCGATGATATGCAAACCAGCTTCGATTTTAGTATCACCTCGTCTTCATGGCAACGGAAAATGCTTTAATTTTGTTTTACAATGATTATATAACATATTTAGCAATCTATTAAATTGAAATAAAAATGTTTGCTTGCTTACCAGTGTCATTCTTTTGACATCCTATATTCACGGGTGAATTTCTCATTTTATATTAATAATAATGAATCTAAACAGCGTTTTTGAGTGTGGAAATTGACGAGTAGCTGGGGTAAAATTTCTTAAGCATTTTTGATATTTTTAACAATACTAATTAAACTTTTCCTAAAACGTTTGCTATTTTAATTTTGAACACAAAGGGCTGGTATTTTATACACTCCTAAAGGAAGACCTTAACCTTGATGACATTTGTGTAGTGAAAACTCAATCTATAGGCGTTTTTTTAACGTTCCTCTTCGTTTGTCAGCTCATCGCTCTCTGCAAGCGAACCGATAGTATCGTGCATTTTATAGGGAGGCCGAGGGTACCCTATAACCATTACTCATACGTTAAGGGGACAATTCCAAGATTTAAGACGGCTAAATTCATCGATCATCTCTGGATTTCGGAATTCTGTTCCAGACATATTTCACAATATCCAGCCAAAATCTAATTATCACTGCTATATTTTAGCTTGTAATGAACTATGAGTAGCAAAGCGTCACACAAAACGTCATGGAAACGTGGCGAAATTATTTGATTATCAGCGATCAAATTAACGTCACCCATTTCGTAAAGTTTGTTTTCATCGTATGAACGTTGTTGACTCCTCTCACTCTAACTACTGCGGCGTAGAGAATGAGTGATAGCACTGTCAAAAAATAAGACCCACAGAGAATCTTTTTATTCATTGTTGAAAAATTAGTAACTTCATTAAAATTCCAACTTTTATCTTCATGGCTGGTCCACCAGAAGCCTGCCAACGGAGGGAGGAACAAGGAAAGTAATGAATAAGTTAGGTAACTAATAATTTACGAGCGGTGACGCAAGGCGAAAAAGAAATTTTGAAACATAGGAAGACTTAATAAAATATTTTGATCTATTCACTCCAAAGAGAAATCTTGGCTAATAAATACTCACAATTTCATTACATCATCTAATTTCACACATATTTTTATTCTGGCTTTTTACAATTCGCAAATTAGAACTGTTGCGACACCTAGAGTAAAGTTAGAAGTAGCGGGTGACGTCACTACCTTGGTCCCCACATACCTCGAGCGTCTCAATGGTAACGTGGGCTCTTTGTCACGTGACTTGCGTGCGGTTAGCGAATGATATACTGTTGCTGTGCATTTGTGTAACAAGAAAACTCATTCAATGGAAGCTCAGTGGTCTTTCATTGATGAGTAAAGTCAATAATATTTTAATATTCATTGTCTTTTATCTTGATATATGCCTAATTTTTTCACGCCGGGCTAATTGATGGTTTATTTTCCCACGTCACGTGATGCATATGATATGTACACGTGTTTACTGAAGAGGTTGCTAGCTACCCGCCATCTTCCGATCCTTACTAACATTTGAGACAGCCTGGTAGGTTTTTTCGTGAGAGGTAACTTATTGAAAGGATCGCCGAGGTATTTTTCCAGCAACCTTGAAGTTCTACATCTACAAACTACCCCGGAAACCGCCCCAATAAGAGTGTGGCGGGAGCTGTTAGGACACCAGCCGTTTGCAAAGAATAAGGAAATGCACTAATGAAGCGTAGCATTTATGAACGTCCTTCATTGTTCGGGGGAAAAGCGATTCCCATACCTATCTGTTTGGCAAAATATCTCCGTTAATTTATCGTTTCTGTTGATTCAGGAGATATAGTGGGATGTTTCTCGTGGCGCTCTGAAAGATATCTATTCTCAAATGCTCATACAATCGAAGCCTAGCGCGCAGCCTCCGAGTCTCTAGCGACTCCCAGCCTAATTCATTTAACATCTGCGTAACGCTTTCTCTACCCTCGTTGCAGTTTTTGGACGAATCGCGCAGCTTTCGTTCGTTTATGATCAAATTCACGGATTGAGCCTTTCTGCGCTGGATCCCATGAATTCTGACTGCACTTGATTCGATGGATTTCACCGACAAAATACAACATAAAGAACTTTTTCACCGCACTTAATAATCTGAATTGTCCCTTTGTCATTTTTTAGACAAGATTTCGTTGTTTCTCAACACATGCTTTTTCAAGTTTTACCTCTCTCTTAACTGTACGATACGGGAAAAAGCAACGAAATAGCTTTAAATCACTCGCAGTTGATTCTGTGTTGCAAAAGAAGAGAAACTCACTTCAAAAAGAGAGAATTTGGAGCTTCCACTCTTCCATAAAGTGCCCGAAATCGTTGGAGCATCGCCGAAAAACGCAGAGGTGCGCGCATCGGTTCGAATTTGTTCAACCGAACGTATGCTGCGCCCTTTCCGAAGGACGCAGATGTGCGCCCGGGAATAAATGTGTCGCGCTGATAGTAATTGCTCCAGCGGCAAGTAAACACGCCTCCACCGCTACACTTAATATTCCGCGAGTGCACCCTCCTCCCCATATCCAGCCCCTCCTTTCACCCCCACTCACTCGACGGAGTACAACACAACGCCTACCTTCGCCAAAATAGAGATCTCGTAACCTCGTAATTATTTAATGACACTTCCGCCCATCCGAATTCATTCCCTTCGCAACACAATGTATGAGGCACAGTGCTTTCAATGCCGACGTGAAAATACTCCCCAGTTGACGGCGCAATGTGAAAAGGAGTGAAAAAAGGTAAATAAAGTCTCAGCATATGCAAAAGCTTCATGGCGTATGGCGAAAAAGTGTCTCCTTTCTGTCCGCAATTGGCCGAAACTTGAGGGAGCCGGATATTCGCTGGATATTACACGATTAGGAAAGAGTGGACTGACTGACAAGAGCAATGAGCGACTTACTCCCCAAGGTTCCTTCTTCAGCTTTAGCCAGGCAGTTTGAGTGTTGGATGTTGACGGTAGCACGATGTGACAGCGACCGAGAGCGGATTCGTTGCCTCATGAGCCAAGGAAAACATAGGTAAACAAAAAACTTACCGACAGGCATAGGCGGCTATAGGGGAGGGTCGAGGGGTTACGTGCCCCTCCCAGACGTTCAAAAAATAGACAAGGTTTTTGATACGGGCTCGAAAACTATCGTTATTATATATGTGACTTATTAATATTATCATATCAATAATATTCACATTGAAAACAAAGAGAATATTTTCTACAGTAGATAATTGTTTTATGTGGTTTTCAATCTCGAGTATTAGAACACCGTTTTCCTGTCAGACCCTTGTGCCGCCCTCAGAAAAAAATCCTGGTTCCGCTCTTGTCGAAAAGTGTCGGGAAAAATGCGTAAATCTCTTCCTGACCTCTTTTCGCCATAGAAATAAAGTCACTAGAGACGCGAATACCAAGTACCATGTTTTAACTGGGTTTTATCATGAAAATATTTCGTCGCACTTTATTCTCCATATGATGCGTCACAAGATTGGCATTACAATTTATATTTGCAGCAGTGGGGCCAATTTAGTTAATAAGTAAAGTTAAAAAAAAATATTAACTAGTTTTCCTAAGCGAAAAGACCACACTGAGTATGCGGTCATTTCATGCATCGTTGCAATGACTCAACGCGCTCTCTCCCAGCTAAAGGGATTGCATGAAATGACGTCATGATAACCGCCCACCAACCTAAGCCATTTTCCTGAGGGTTTCTTTCCACCAATAAGTAGGCCGGTCTCGTTGCACTGGTTGTTTCTCGTACTTGTTTTAAAGTAACGTTATAATCTTGGTATTTACGTAGTAAATTAATAGGGCTGACTCTTTTCAAAATCTGTCCGCATATGAACTAAAAATGGTTATCTAAGTATTATCTAATATGTAAATCTTCCAAATTGAGATATACATATTAATGTTGGCAAGGTACTGTACTTAGCTCGCAAGACTCAAGATGGTAGCCTACATTTTGCGATGAGTGACAAGTGATGTGTGACAAAGAAAAAATAAATGCGAGCGGTCGAGCGGGAGTGATGCAACCTTTTAAATATCTCTGGTTGTTTTCGGCTTAGTTACTCAAGAATCGGTCATTTTTAAGGGTGCCAGAATAATTTCCTCGCAGTATTAATATCCCTCTTGCTCGGTAAATTTCAGAGTATTCCATGAGTATACAAAATGGTGCAAAGTTCATTAAGACTACAAATTACAAGAATATGAACCAAAGGAGCCATTGAACGAGATAAGAGACCGGATGAAAAAGGTATTTATTTACCTCCTGATTATATCATTACGCAACTTTTGTTTCCGAATTCGAGACCAGGAGCATAGGGCCATTGAAACGTTGACACATTAAAAAAATTTAATTAATTACTGACCAGAGTTAGCTTTGAGCATTTATTTATCCATTATTATAACAGTTAACATAATGTTGTTTTTAGTAACATGAATATTCAGTTTTTTTGAGTTACTATTTTCATAATGATAAAATAAAATACAAAGATTGATTTTTGGCATGGAGATGAGAGGAGAAAAAAAATTGATTTAATTGAGAATAAGAAAGTCCAGAGGGATAATAAGTGAATTTCTTTGGCACAACAACGAGACCTTAACTTAAAGCATGATCCTGTGAGATCTGCGCTTCTGAGCTTCAGTAAGTTCAGTTCGAGTACAATAAATCTGATGTAATACGCAAGTATATTATTTTGATTTATTTTTTATTGATTACATTGATGTGTTAGTTGTAGCCAATGTAGAGTAAACGGTCTTTGAACAAGAATAGACATGGAAGGAGATTAATTTCCAAACATTTCATCACGTTCTTCTCTTTTCCTTTGACATGCTACTACGCTGACCTTAAGAAAAATCACTGCTAAGCTTTCATTTTTTCTTTGGTTTTTTTTTAATTCTTCCGACGAAGGACGTCTTTCAAAATCTTCCTCGGGATTATTAACCACTGCCGTTTATTTTTCTTTCGTTGCCGTTGTGTCGCAATTCTTTTCATGTCATATCTGCCGCGCGACTCCCCCGCGATTGAAAGCCCTGTCTAAAAATACCTCTCTCCACCTGAGCACGTGGCCGTGCCCACCACGCGAGCTTCTCTCCCATCGGAAACCCATATCCAGATGACACACGAGGCTTTTTATTCACTCCACGCGCCGAATTTTTCGAAGAGATCTCAATCGCATGTTGCATCTTGCAAGAAATGGATGGGCCAACACGATTTTCCTTCCCATGCTTTATTTGCGCCGCCGGAATTTTTCCAGTTCACGTGTCGAAAGGTGGGAGCGCTCAATTTTCCATTCAAGTCACGAGAATTTTTTTCATTATTTTCCTGTCAACTACACTTTTTTACCCATTTTCCTCTTCCCCGCTGACATAGTGGCGTTGCATCTCGGAGAATTGATTTTTCCCCGACCGTACACAAACGGAGGAAGGGATGAATGCATTCGACAAACTCCATCACGAAGAGAAAACGTGCCGAATCTTGTCTTCGAGCGTGCGAAATCAAGATAATACTTCAGACAGGTCGAATATTTCCCATTTCAGCGGTTAATTCTCCGGACAGGATGCTGAATACTCGTTAAAATTCTACCTTGACTTCGTAAGTGCGCCTAATTTGCAATAATGTGATGCAACGAGGTAAAAGTAATCGTATTACAGTTAATGATTACATATTCGTAGTTTCTTATTTTGATCGATACATTTTAAAAAGTAATAATTACTTGCAAAAAACTCCAATGCCCTTGCGAGTAATCGCTACATTTGATTAATCGTAACATTTTAGTAATCAAAAGTGAAAATTTGAATTCCACACGCGCTGATCGAAAGACAGTTCCATCCACATAACCTCATCCACATGTGTAAAATTTTAAAAATACATTAATTTATGCGTAAAGTAACTACATCAAACATTAAAATCATCATATCATGTAAAGGCGTTAAATAATAATTGAAATTACGGTTTGCATGTTAGTATTCCCTGTTTGTGAAAATATTGACAGCGATTGCATCATGCACATGAGCATATTAAAAGGCAATTTTAGTTGATTTCCTGTTTACAACTGTTTACACAGTAATTTTTAATTACAAATTTTAAATTAATTGAGTCTTATTACATTTTTTCAATACTTTTCCCATTATTGATAATTTTTTCATGCTACGTTTATTGCATTACTCATAGAATGTATCACTGTTCAGAAACAAGCCGTAAAATGCTACTGCATTACCCTTACTAGCCTCATCACGTAATGTTCATGGAATAATATATAATATTTGAAATAGAATTTTAGCTTTACATAAATAGATCTTTTTCAGCTTTTTAATTGCCTACAAATGGTAGTAGCCGCTTTAGAATTCGTAAAGGATATTGGATGGAATTGCTACTTTGCGTTCCTTTTACGTAAAATAGTGAAGATACTTAGAATTGATAGAGAGATGAATACAAGCACTATCTTATCGCAGCCGAGACCACAGTTGAGAGAGAGAGAGAGAAGGGAAAATCTACATAAAGAGAATTTCACCCCCGAGAGAAAGAAGACCATCAATGATACCCCATAGCATGACTCCGTAAGGCGAAATTTCAAATGACAAGATAATGTTAGCGCTCAGAACAAAGAGCGTCGTCAGCAATTTAGAAATTATTAAATTTAGTTCGCCGGTATGAATTCAAGGATTTCCTTTGAAACGATCAGCCGCATCACATTAATCAACCACACTTTAAAAATACTTCAAAATGAGAGCGATGAAGAATGCGATCACGAAAGAGGCGCCGACACGAATTAATTGGATGCCCGGCTTTTGTGAAATTCAAATCGATTTTTTAAATTTAATATTTAAATTTGATCTGAAAACTTAAAAAATTAAATAATCACTGGTTATGATCAAAGATAATCATTACAGGTAGCAGGAAGGAAGGAATTCCAGCATACATTAGGAGAAAATAATTAATCAAAAAATAAACTTTGGCGTACGAATCCTGTAAATAAGCACCTACGATCCTTTGACTGGGTGGCTAAGAAAAAGAAGAAGTACATGAAAATTTCTCTGACCCTTGCCATAATTTTGATAAAAACCAAGCGTCCTGGTAGCACAATTGGTAGAGCACTCGGCCGGCAACCGGGAGATTCTGGGCTCGAGTTCCAGTCAGGCCGCATTTTTACCTTCTGATTACTGGCTCTTTTCCATATACCACAGCACCGTGGTCCACGTCCTTTTTCTATAATATGTTCCTATCCCTTTCTTTCCTTACCTGTGAATCTATTTGTATGCTTTCGCTTAAAACTAGAACCGCGGACGGGACTTTTTTGTCCCATCGCCCTTTGCAAATGTTTGCCATTAATGTACTAGTGGTTTGATCCCTTTAAAATTTACTGACTTTTACTCATTTTTTATGCTCTTTTGAATGGTCATATCGAAAATATTGTACGATGCTTGGTTCACGATAAAAATGACGATTTACCTAGAACCGCGGGACGGGACTTTTTTGTCCCATATGGGGAAAACATACAATTTCAGTTTTTTGTACACTTATTTTGTATTTAGCATAATAACTGTTTATTACGAAGGGGATCGATGCACAGATACAGTTATTCTGCCAGTTAGAAGCGCAGAAGGGAATAACCTGTGCACTGCGCCGGCCGCCTACTCACGCAGCGCCGGCCGCGTCACCTTTGCCCGGCGCGTCTGCAGGTCTGAGCTTGCAACCAACACGTCAAAATAAGTGTACTGTATTCCTAGTTATACTTAATAAAACGTTTTAAACATTACCTAAACACGTGTGATAAACATGACAGGATCAACGTATTTTATCAATGCGACAAAAAAGTCCCATGCAGCGGTTTTGGTGGGGTTGGAAAGTTCAGCGGTTCTATTGTTAAGGCGTCGTGTGAATGAATGAATTAGTTTAACCGATATTTAATAAATGACGCCAGTTGGCGTCCAGCCGCTGAGTGGCGTAAAGTTTTGTAGGTAAATCGTTGTATAACTACGTACAAACTGGAATCAAAATATTTTTTAGAACACCGTTTGCTGACGATTAGCGAGAGCTTGATGATAAGGTGTTGGAGGGTGAGTAGTCGGGGATGAATCCCTCTAATAATTAAAAAGCCATTGGCCATCACCGTAGCCAAACCCAGAGCAATAATTAAATGGATCACCTGACTATCGTATTACACACCTATCTCAGTCGTACTGTGAGAAATCGGGACGACGCTCACGCTATTCCTTTAGCGAGACGATCTGCCGGCCTGCGCATAAAATTCAAACTCTTCAACGGGACATTCGATCGATGTTTAAAGCCGTAGCCAACGAGTTCCCTGAACAACGCGAGGCGCGTCCTTTTAAATATTTGCCGGAGCAGGGAAATTTAAATCTCACGACCGAAGAAAAATAGTAGCGTGCGATAACGACCTCCGATAAGGTCTCGAGTTCCGTGCGCGATTATAAGCCCTTCCTCCCGACGACGCGAAAACGTGAATGAAAAGCACAAACCCTCCCGGTCCCCCACCCCCTAAAACCCTCCCTCCCTAGACCCTCACAGGGAATACACAGAACAGGTGGCCGTAAAAGGAGGAGGCGGAGGAACACACTTCCGCGGCGGTTCAACCTCCCTTCCAACCCAGTCCAGATCGCAAGCTGCCGCTCCGAGAGCAGAAGTAGTGCAAGGAGGAGCGCAGGAGGTTCTCGGGGGCAAGGGGTCGCCGCGATCAGTCAGGTTCTCACGGGTCGAAACGTACGCTTCGAAGATTATCTTTGCCCCTCGCTCCTCTCATTATTATCATTCATATCTCTCCCATTCGAGATCTTAAGAGCAGATTGCGCTATTTTTGGGGAGTCTAGTAACAAGTAGTATAATTACAGAAGAACGTTTGTATGGTCCAGAGAATTTCATTCTTAACCGACCTAGGTTTCGACAGCTTATGTTGACCTGCTGTGCCATTCCCACTCCTCGCATCCACTGTCGTGTCTTCTCAGCTTCGAAAGGAACACATGAGCTATTCGTACATGTTATTCCGGTGCTAGGTGTCCCAATACATCTTATATGCCCTTATCCTATTTCTATACACCCCCTCCACCTCCAAAATTGTATTACTCGCATCGGTGCGTAGCTTCTTGGAAATGACATTAGTTGTCGAAACGTTGTTCGATTAATAATAACATTCTGTGGACATTGCAAACATTTTCCTGTCATTACATCACCTCTCCCAATAATTCCCAACGACCCTGTCCAGCCACTAGACTCAGCCGCAAGCATTCAGCCCACGGTGGTTCGAAACCTTTTTCTCCGAAGATTACCAGCTCCACCCTTCCTCTTATACTTACTCTTCATACCTCTCCCATTCATTCTCTGCCCTTTCTCCGCCGATCAGACTCAGAGGCGAACAGTCATCCCGTGGCGGGTCGAAACGTTCTCCCCGGAGAGGGCGATCTCTCTCGTGATCCGTTCCTCTCCATCCCTGCCTTTCCTTCGTCCTCCACGCCTCGCCTCTTAAAAGCGACGTGTCGAATCAATATTGAGGATGAGCGAGCGAGAAAGAGGCGCGCCGCGGAGTCGACGGCCTCCGTGGCACCCTAGCCTTCTGGATCTCCCCGGACACACGGAGAGAGGGCCAGAGAAGAGTTGGTGTGGCCCGCACTAGCGCGTCCGACCACCCGTCAGTCCGTCCCCGGGAAGGGGGCGCGGGGGCGGAGGGGGGCGAAGGGGGCGGAGGGTCGGCTGCTGCTGCTGCTGGTGCTGTCGTCAATGGCGGCGGAGTGGGGATCGATAAAGGGACGGTCGGGGGCGGGGAGGTGCTCCAGCGAGCGGCGAGAGGGCAGCACCGGCGGAGGCTCGAGGAGGAGAGGGGGCGCTCGTTCGCCGACGGCGGGCCGCGCGGGCCGGGAATTCCAATAGGAATCGCAGGAGTCGAAAGGCGAGCGGCGGGGGGGAGAAGGAGACGTGGGACCCGAGGCATCTGGCCCTCGAGCAGCGAGTGGGGCCCGCCGGCGGCGGCCCCCGAGCGGAGGCGGGGGTGGGGTTGGGGGCGGGAGGGAAGCGAGTTGGTGGGCGAACCCTTTTTACTCTAGACTTCTCTCAAGCATCACATTTGAGCGATTGAATGCGGCCTTGATCCGATAATGGGGATGTCTCCCCTGAAACCCTCCGAATAACGCGCGCGCACTGGGAAAAGAAGAATCGGATCCGAAATTATGAGTGAATATATTGGAGAGTACTTCCCCTCAAGAAAACCTCTCCCTCGCGCTTTAACTTCTACATCGTAATATTCGTCTAGAAGCTTAGGATCGAGTACCCACTCATAATGCCGAAATGCAACAGCATATGAATAAGAATCGGTTTAAATGTGGAGAATATCTGCGACGAATACTCCGGCTCAAGTAAATCATAAATTACTAAAAATTTACAGACGCTAGACTATGGAATGACTAAATAAGTAAATCGTGATAATACAAAGGCAAAGCATGAGACCTTTGAGGTTTCGCTACTCTCCTACAAAACCTGATGAGCCTCATGATGGACTTCTGTAAATCCGTACAGCTCTATAAGAACCATATTGCTCTAAAAGGCAATTTTTTATGAAGAAGGTTAATTCTAGTAATTTTTTGTCATCAAAAGTTTATAAAGTGAGATAAAAGAACATTATAACGGTGTAATAATTTATTTTTATTACACCGTTAATAATTTATCATACCAAAATAAATTATTATTATTATCATAATTATTATTATTATTTAAAATATATTTTCACAGCATTTTTGCTGGTTTTAGGCGAGGTACGGGTATCACCAAGTACTCTAGTCTTTTTACTCTGTGTTGAAAAATTTTCTGACAATCCGGCATGTATTTTAAATTGCTGCTTTTTGTATTGTAATAAACCAGTTTTTCGGCAGTCCAGTTACTATTATTATTTATTAAAAATCTAGAGGAAATAACCGCTGAATAGGGATTGGCCTTAACGTCGTCATTTGCAGGCGTGGAAATTCCACAGTGAACTGTCATGTCTCAAACAAATCACACACTCCCGTGGTGATTCAACCTAAAGATTTTTTTTGATAAATAAGGGTGGAGCTCACCCTGGACTAGCCCAAGGCCTTTGAAATTTACACAATTTGGGTGATTGCTAACCCTCTGAAATTTCAAAATTCGAGAAATTAAATTTCGAGGAGTTGTCCGAATGCTTCACCCGGGTTTTAAACCGGGACCCCCGCGATCCAAACGCTCTCCTCCATAACCTACCACGTTGCCCTGATTTCGCGCTGAGTCCTCCTATCAATCGAGCTACTCATACGTCTTCATCCGATATCACAAAAAATCCATAGCAGAAGAAAACCCTACGGTCACTTGATTGGTTGGAGAACTGGAGGATTATGGTTCGAGTCCTGGAGAAGACGAAAGATAATCTATGGAATTTTTGCACTTTCAACTATTTGGAAAAGACATTAGCAGAAAATGGAAACAGGATTAAGGCTATCAGGAAAGGAATTGCCCCATTGAAGGAGGAATTTAGGAATGTGAAAGCTTTGATGAGAGGGGGGTTTTGTAAAATAGTAAAAAAAAACAAAGCTGACGAGGAGCCTGATGTGGAGCGTAGCGCATTCTAGAAATAAAACCTGGACGCTGAGTAATTGGAACGAGAAAAGAGTGGAGGGGTTCGAAATGTGCATTTACAGATAAAATTGAGAACGCTTATTGGGCCGAAAGGAAAAGGAACGAGGGAGAGTAAGACATGGTTGAAGAGGTTATAACTCCTGATGGAGATTTGGGGGAGACAATGGAGATAGATAGTCCCCATACCAAGCGGAGATGAGATGTAAATTTTTTAATGAGGGGAGAATGTTTGTCAAGTGATACAGGTAGACGAAAAGAACAGGGATTTCATGGGATAGTGCTTTATTACGAATTAGTAACATAGGCTCCATTGCTAATTAAAGTGAGAAGTTTAATGTGGTACGAGGGAGCAACCTATAGTGATCAGTCAAATGCTCCATGTAAACCAACAGTGATCATAAATAACTTTTAATGATGACCCCAATGCAAATCAAAGGTACACTGGTCGCGGTTTCCCTAAGTTCTCGGAGGCTCACGTGCGCGAGCGTTATTAGGCGGTGAACCGCGGCCGGCAGCGCGCGACCTGACCCGTGCCGCCCCGTTATCACTGCCTTGGATTCAGCAAGCGTCATGCTGTTTTCATTTACACGTGATATATGGAGGAGGTTTACCATTGAGGAGTGTGTATAAGAGTTTCCTTTGAGCGTTAACATTTCTGAAATATATTTTAAAGTGTGTGCCTTTAAATTTTTTAACAATTTGTTCTCAACATTTTTTAATGTATATGATTCTTCCATATTTATGTGATTGATTGCTAATGCTATATATGAAAAGGTTTGTGGATGAATATAGAATTTAATTAGCTGGTGATTTTGGAAACCTGTGAAGGAAAATAGTTTATTTAACAGATTTTTGTTTTTGCTAATATAGACTGAGTCACATAAATATACTGCTCAATCTTTCAACGCGAAAACAGCCCATAGGGACACCGCTAATTATATGATAAAATTTATCACCATATTACAGGTGTCCTTATTTAACACCTTAAACACTCCCATAAATATCCTTCTTATTCATGTTAGTTCCTCCTTTCATAATATCCCATTTATGAATTATAATCTGATTGAAAACTACAAGTAGTATTTACGTAAATAGTGATTTTACATCAAAAGATATTAGCTTATATTTTTGAGGTAACTTTTTGTTTGATTTTTTTAATTCAAAAGAATCTCCTAAAATGGATATGACAGAAATTAGAAGTGACATAATTTTTGCAAAATTTTTGGCACATTCATGCGTAGGAATGTTAATAAAAATAACAATATGATAGTATACTATAATGTATTTCCGCGGTTGTGATATTTTAAAAAACCACATATCAGAGGTGAGGCACTTTGTTTAAAAAGTCACCTCATGAAATTATTAGTTGTCAATTTACCAAATTCCAAGTTGCCCAAAAGCCATTTGTATTTTATATTCAACCTCAAAATTTCCCATACCTGGATTCCTAAATATGTTACCGTGTTCGAGGAAAGGTTGTTTTATTTTTGTTGTAAACATATTTTGTACGTTTAAATATAATTAAATAATTTGGGTGATTTTACATTCAGTTCTTTTGCGGTATTTATATCTGTTGTTTTATTTTTTTTATTTTATGCTAAAGTATTATGTCTGTACCTTATATCTGTGCACTGCGTCTAATGTTTCAGTATCAATACTAGATTTCAACATCATATGTAGTTTAATAGCAGACGGGACTGGAAAACAGCTTGAAAAACAATACTATTAAAGGATATACTATAACTTATCGATATATAATGTCATTGTCAATTATAATAGTTATATAGAATACATATATGTGATTTCGTATAAAAGTTATTTTATCCTTAACCGTTCAAAAATTAAGAGTTTTTACGTATCGTTGTATTATGCAAACGTATGCAAATGCAACGAATATTTTTGGTAAAATTATTTCATTTTCATTTTTATACTATTTTTCCAGAATTCAACATATCCTGACTCCGTGCAGAACTCGCCTCGTTCATTGGTGTATTAGATATTGAAACTATTCTGATTTGACGTCACTCGCTTTAATATCCACTCTTTAGTGATCCGTGCCAGTCGTTCCCATAAGCCCAGAGAGGGGGAGGGTGGGAAAGCCCCTCCCCTCTTAGTAACCGCCTCTCCAATCGGAGGCGACATCTCCAAGAGAGGCCGGATAATAATTGCTGTGCCATTAACATTAAAAGTCACTTCAAACAGCCGACGACAGCCGAGCGCCATCGGATGTCTTTAAAACAGGTGCTCGCGAGATCATCGCTGAATGTACGTAATTGCAGAGCTGTGGGGGCGTGGTTCACAATCTCCCCATCATACATCCCCCCAAATGTTCCCTAAAAATCGGGGTTAAGAGACACCCTAACAGAAAAATACGAATGCTGCCTTTTAAAATGGTGGTTGGGTTCACAACTGCATTCATTTTGACAATATTATCGATTATTAAAGTTTTCAAAGTTCATTTTAAAGAGCATACATTTTAATAAGAGAGCTTATTTAATGATTATTTTTTCTCCTAGATTACCCCTTCCCCTAACGGATTTTTAGCTACACTAGCATTGAAAAATAAAATTTGGTTATCATGTATAAGTGGTCAAAATAATAACGTACGAGAATTAATACATAAGAACGTTTAATTCGTATGCTTACAATACTAAAAAAAATTTCGGGAAAAGTTCTCGCATTTGTGACTTGCATATTTTAGCCCCACGTACCTGCGTAGATTAGCTAATAAACGAGAAAATGCAACTCCACATCAAAACTTCTATAGAATGTCCTCACCTAATCATAAATTCGACCATGTCCTGTGTGATATAATTAGGGAGCATGTCATATTCATAATAAAATACTTCTCCTAGCAAATTCTATGGAATAACTTATAATACAATGCGTTTCAAAAGCAAAGTACCATTATCAGAGCCATAGTTTTTCATAGTTTCTAATCATAACTTCCAAGTATTTTCCTCCGTAAATTTGGTCACTTCTTTAAGAAAATAAGATGCTTTCAATGCGTACGAAAAAATTGATGACACGAATAATAGCAATCTTTCAATAGGCGCAAGTCATTCCTGGTAGTTTGACCGCCTAAATCTAGATGATGATATGAGCAAAGTCAAGCCGACTCAGATCGAACTTATGATTCTAAAATTCAGCGATTTCCATCCCGTCATCGAGTGCACTTGAAGCAGAGCGCTTGAAGAGAGCTCTCGTCAAAGCACTAATGAAGGATAAACAGACGAATTTACCGGCACTCTCTAGTCGGGAATCTTTAGCCGTAATCACATTGCTAATTTAACCACGTTTCACATTCTTCCGTATGACTATCATATGCCCCAAAGAGAATCATTAATCATGAGGCACGCGGCGTTTGAAATATGATTTCACTCCGCTGAAATAGACTTGGTGCATTTGCAAAAATCACCTGAGGGCTGATAGTAGGGGGGGGGGCTGAGAAGAGAGAAAGAGAGAGAGAGAGAGAGAAGTAAGGGGTGGCTTGGGATGGAAGGACTCCTCATCAGGGTTTCTTCGGGGGTGCTAACGAGGCGCGCCATCCGACGACGGGAGAGACATCTCCGCTGAGGAGGAAGAGAGAGGGGAACGCCGTCCCCCCCCCTCATTTCCCCTCCCCCTTGTCACTGTAATTTCGAGCGCGCGCCCCGGGCGGAGAGAAAAACCTGCAAATGGAGTCACTCACGTGGAGAGCATCCAGTGGGAAGCGCAACGCACTGGAGGCCCCATCACAAAATGCCCGGAGTATGAATTAAAGGTGCTTTAATCATCTGATTTAATGACATGCGCGAAATTCGCGTCCTTGATAACCCCATGTTATTGGAAAAGCGAGATATTTGGCAATTCATCGAGAGAAATGGATTGAACGTCGTTTTTAAAATCACTAACTACAAATATTTGCTCAAAAATGTCACTATTTAAATATTTCCATCGTCTTAGATCAATATTTAACTTCTAATGAATGCCTTCTGCAAAATGCTAGTTACTCATTCACCCAGGGTTTCCACAAATAGGATGTTTTTTATAGAAGTGATTAGAGCTCCCAACTAATGAATGTAAAAATATAGCAGGAAAATCTTAGAACCTTGATACTTAACATACATGATATATATTCAGAAATCTAAACATAAAATATGATATTTGGTTGGAAATATTCTAGCCCTAATCCTTCCTTAGAGGAGACGCTGTTGAGGCAATGAATCTACTGGAAATAATCAATATGACGCAATTATAACTAAGGTATATGCGACTAATGATGTAGTGATTGCGCTTCTAATGGTCATCTTTGCCAACAATAGGCGGAAAAATGAGGCATTGGTAAAATAAATAAAAACAAAAATCGACAAACTATGATTGAAAAATTGATTAAATTTAATTAACCAAAATAAATAAGGCTGTTTAGATAAAACCAGGAGATAAATTTCAAATCCATTGACCGAACAAATAGTAAAAATATCACATAGCACATATGAGGATATATTATTGTTCTTTCGAATTTATGAAATTGATATATACCTTATGTACATTTGCATGCACGTGTAGCAGCTCAAAATTTTCACTTTTTAGTTTAAAGTTTTCACAGATTTCATCGTATTGGCTATTAGATATAACATATAACATGGCGTCGTGTTTGCGACGTCACCTGTCTACCACTGATTTCTCCATCAAGGAACTTCTGTTTCATAAAATAAATTTTATAGTTACAAATCAACTTTTCTTAGGCGTCAATTTGATGAAACTTAACGCGTAGTACCAATTCCATTTGGTATAGTCCCAAACGATGAGGTAAGAGCTTTTCTCCTGGATTATAGTGAACTACAAGGTTTGCACAACACTTGCCCGGCGAACGGAATAAATAAGCTTTTCTCAGTTTTCCGCGCGGGTGAGAAAACATAAGAGCCCCGACGTTTCGGGTTCCGTCTCCTCGGCCATTCTCAAGTAATTCATTGAGAATGTCTTGAGAATGGCTTGAAAATCCGAGAAAAGTTTATTTACCCGCAAGGTTATTTTCGCACTCACCCTTCAGTTATTTCAACTTCAACTACCTGATCCAATCCCGCTAATAGCGTAAAAATGCCTCAGTCTTCCTCATTTGATCCCAATCTCCCCCTTCAGTGTCCTCCACGGCCAATCTTCCTTTTATCCTTTTCGCCTACGTCAACCGCCAGGCCTGATGCCTCTCATTGCCTCAAGTCACTATGTCAGTCAATGTACCTACATGTACTTTTATTCTCCTTTCCGTTACAGTGTCCATATCACACTCTCCATACCCGCTTCTCGATCGCCAGTGGAAGGTTTTTATCCTCAATCCTCAGCATAGGGTTTTTTTGATTATGTAATGACACTATATGCATCACATTCATTGCCAATCATATCCTTAACCCATTTCCGCCTCGAAAACTTTTAGCTTACGATTGTGAAGACATTTAGGTACGTTGCTTCCATGGTTTACTTCATTAATCTGGTGAAATATTTTGGTGATGCATCATTTTGTTTCTTCATATTGGCCCGTAGCCATATAGCTACACTGGGTGGCAAAGAGGTCAGAATCTTATTTTATTCAATTCCTACGAGTGGTGGTGATTGAAAGAATGAAACCTCAAGGGAAGCAAATTTTTGGACGAATGAAAGTTAAAATAATCTTCTTGTTTACTTGTATGATACTTGCATGTAATTTTCAAAGAGTAAGTGCCCGTATTGACGATCTGTTTTGCATCCCTGCCGCTTTCCGACAGGGGGCTTATTTTGACCGGCATCCAAAATATACTAATAAGTGGATTAAGTCATTGAAGCTTCAACAACGTATTAACCACAGATAGACAGCTAGGAAGGGCGCGAGTTTCTTCAAGATTATGTTAAGAATGGTGGGATGTAGCCGTATAGTTACAGTGGGTCCTAATATCATTTTTTTTTCATTTTCAGAATCATCTTTAACGGACGATTCTTCATTACATGATTTTTTACGTTTTTTTATTTTGACCAAGTTCCCCAGTTTGGTGTATGCTCCTATTTTTATAACGCAAAGCCAAGGAGCATATTATAGGAGCATATAGGAGTAATTTTACACTAAAATTACTTTGATTCAATTTTTTACATTGGACATTCAATATGTGCGTATAGCACACACTTTTCCCTGAATGACTTTTGAAGACCAAGTGACTGGCAGCCTTAGTCCTCTTTATTACATTCCAAAAACCAAATTCAATGATACATTGAATAATAAAAAATAACTCTTTCTTATTTATGATTAGAATCCCAAGCACTTTGGACGGCTATTTCATTTGTAAGGGATAATGTAAGATTTCATAATGTTCATTACCTATTCCACCAGAATATTTATAACTTCATCTTAAATGTGCGACTGGCAATCGAACTCAGTTTTCCGAGAATGCTAACAATCTAATCGTTATTAACACATTTAATACTTTATTCGGATCGAATTGTTGCCTAACAGAATAACTAATTCGTGCAGCAAAATTAGAAGTCCCTCATTTATCTTGAATTATATATTTTTTTAGATTTTCTATATTTTGCAAAGAAACGAGTATGCTCCCACATTATTCCTGTATCTATTTTGGATTGTAACATACTTTTATTGACTAGGTGGAAATTCTCACAGAATCCCACAGTTTTCTACAGCTTTCCATCCGATATGACAAATCAAAGAAACATTTCGAAAGCCAGGGACACCAATTAATATTTAAATCAATCACCTATGATCAATTGCTTACTTTTTATCAAGGTATTTTTAGGAAACATATATATACTATGACTCCAATATATGATATTGACACTTTTCTGTACATGTCAGATTAATAAGACGAACATTTATTGTTTTACGCTTCAATAATGGAAATTATAATTATTGTTCCCTCGCCTCCTAATAAAAATGCCATTTTTAACCAATCTTAACACTGATAATCAAAGACGGCATGATGGTACGTCATTATCTCAATCAAAGAAAGCGTAGGGGTTTAAGAAACCTGTAAAAATACTGTTGTTTTAGTAAAATTCTAACTATTTAATTTAATTTAAAGGTTTATATTTCCATAAATGATCATCATCACTTAAATATTTTTTGTGGCTATTAAAGTTTCCACTAAAACAGGATGATAAATGTGCGCTCAACGCTCATTGGATTAGAAAATCGAGAAACATCATGGGGGAAATTATCTTCCCTCGGAGAATATCGATATCCTTTACTAAATTCACCCGTGAAATCCGCATCTGAACACATTTACAATGCTACGGAAGCAAGGATATTTCGACATTCCAAAGGAATCACCTTCATTTCCTCGGAGCGGGATTTGTAGATTCAGGAATTTTCTTTTTAAATTAAGCGTTCTCGGTCGCTATCAACGTACGAGTCTCGAGGCCCTGCGCTCGCTGCCTCGTACCAGTCGGGGTGAGGAATCATCGTGGGAGCGTGAGGGGAGGGAAATGGGGGAGAGGGGGACATGGTGGGTACCCCCCCCTCTGGAGAGAGTCAAGGCAGGGGGACTGGAAGAGTGGAATGGAGAAGGCTGCTCCAGAGAATCCGACACATGCGCCACCCTCCGTTTGAGCTGAGATCTCACCGCTGCTTAAGCAGAAAAAGTATAGCGAACGTTTTTTGGAGTGAAACCAACCCATTTGCAAATAAATGCCGTGGAACAGAATAAACAGAATACCACCCTCTCACCTTCAGATCCAAAAAGGTAAATATGTGGATCGCATCGTAATACTAAGAGAATCACCAAATTTTTTTTGTCATCGAGGGATTTGAATTCCTTTGAATGGTGAATAGAATTAAATTTGAATAAAAAAATATTTTACATGATGATGATGACTACATCTCAGTGCATTCCTTACACGGGTAATGAACCATAAAGCCTTCGGGATTTAGTATCATTCTTATCCGTCTTACTCATGCATGTTTCCAATACTTAAAATGTATCTGATGAAATCTCTCACACTAAGTTTCTTCTGCCGCTACACGTCTCAGAGACTTCAAGTTCCAGACTACGTCACGTCCACCTCGATTGGATGGGTTGAAGGAGGCGACCGACAGCTAAGGTCGTTTGCGCCGTGACAGAAGGGTAAGAAAGGAAGGCTGGAGAGAAACCCGGCGTCGGTATTAGCGTGCTATAAAGGAATGGTGCCAAGTAGACTACGGCTCCGGCCGACGGAAGGAGTGTTGTACTTCAAGTGCCCTCCACAATGCACTCAAGGAGGGACTGGGCAGAATCTGAAATTTTCCGCCACCTCAGGGATTTGAACCAGGACCCATGGGTTGAGAATCAGACTCTCTAGCCACCACACTTACTCTACCCCCACCTTTAAGGGAGAAGAGTAGTTCAGCGTCTAGTCGCTCGCCATAATGCTTGTGGTAGGTACAGTGTACATCATTAACATTATAGACCGCGTTTATCCTTACACGTATGTGACTTGACAGTACGTAATTGTAATGAAAGTTGCATAGCATCCAGGCGACTGTCATGCTGCATGCTCTCAAGCGGATTCATTCGCCAATGTGTGAGGTAAGGATCATTATTACTATTGATGAGAAAAGTATTAAAAAAGGTAATCGGGGTCTATTACAATTCTAGTCACTTTTTTAATTAATAAAAACTAAAAATCACTCTTTGAAAAGAAGTAGGATTATGTTCCAATTGTTTTTGAATTCGCTCGTTTAGGTACACGATGCAATCGCTGTTCATTTTATCAAATAAGGAGCACTATCATGCTAACCATTAAATGCAATTAATGTACAATCTTTATTATTATTAAATGGAATTTTATAAAAGAATTATTAAAATGTTTTATCCAGGTACTTAAGGTATAATTAAAAATGTTCCAACAAATTTTAACACCAATGGATGAGGTTTATGTAGCTGAAAATCGTTTTTGATCAGGGCGCGTGGAATTGAAATTTTTATTTTAAATTGCTGGAATGTAAAAATTGCTCAAATGCAACAATTACTCAAACAAATGTAGCGGTTACTTCCTCGAGCTTTGGGGTAGATTACTAGTAAAAATTACTTTTAAAAAACTAATAATTGCAGGTAAAAACTATTAGAGATGTAATATTCACTTCGTTACCACACATCACTAGTTAGAAGTACAATCAATTCGTCGGTTCCTAAAAAGTCACCGCAGTACACTGCGATGTCTCTTCCCTGCCTCTACTCCAACGTCTGTGTTACGACTATTTTTAATTCAAAATTTCCCTACACGAAAATCAATGCTTGAGTCACTCGACACAAGATTTTCAAGCACTAAATCCATCTGTATGTAGTGGCCAACTTCTGAGAAGACTCACGTATCGGTCGGTACCTTGCGATTACTTAGCCATAGAATACGCTGGTAAGACAGAAAGCATATTCCTGAAAACATAACTATCACGTATTCTTAGCCAGTAGATACAATTCATATTATTTTCCAACTAATAAAATTGAGATGCAGATATTAAAGGAAAATTTAGCTTAAAATATATCGGTTTTCATAAAAATATTTTTATCCTTAATTCCTACAGGTAGTACCAAGATAAATACTTAGACACTCCTAAGTGATTAGCAACACGGCAGCCTTTGAGAAACCCTTGATATTTTTTCCTTAAGATTTCTATGCTTCGAAATATACCCTTTGCAAACGAATATCATTAGCTATAATGGAATGAAATTTTTTTAAACTTTCTTTATTGTTATGCTGCTTTAAATAATTTAGCTAAATATTTTTTGAGACATACAATGATGGGACAAAATTTAGGATAAGGCGTCATTTTCACGGCGCATATTCAATTATTTTTTATTATATAGTCGAGGAAAGTTGTTGTGGGAGACTAATATTATAAGGGATTAATGCTTGTCTTTATTAGAAATGATTCAACCAGCGAAATCATATCAACCACCGATTAATCACCGCTACAAACCTCAATTCCGTTCATAAGTAAATATCTCTCATGATCCTCAGCTGCATAAACAGAGGGCGCAGATAACAGACCCACTTTGAGATCCCAGCAGAGTTCTGAATAGAAAATGAGATGTATTATCTTCCTTTTTTGGCACATATCCACAATATGGAGAGAATTCATATCTCGAGAGAAAGACCAACCATTTCGAACTATGGTTGACCGTCACTTTTTCCTCTATTGTTTTTTTAATATCTGTTTTCTATGCCCACTCTCCTAAAATAAGAGCTTCTTAAACAACTATACCCATCTACGTTTGATTCAATACGGTGTCCCAGATTTCGATATGATTGTCGGTACAAGACGAAAGTCCTAGTTGCTGGCGGAGTCTGAGATAAGGTGACAAGGATTATGTTTGATGAAGGGTTACTGAAACAAGTGAGAGAGTCTGAGTACTTGGGTAGCAAAATAAAATTTGATGGAAATAGTAGAAAATAAATATGGAATTGAATGCTTAGAGCAAAGTTGTCTTATATAACGAAAGGAAACTCTTCACTTGCGACACAGTCAAAATATCGTTGAGGAAGAAGTTGGTTAAGACTTTTATGTGGAGTGTGTTGCTGTGATGAAGCGAAACAAAGACTGCTGGGCAAGCAGAGAGGAAACCACCATAGGCTATTTAGGGGTGCTGTTATAGAAGAACCTACAAAATAAATTGGACTAAGGAAATGACACATGAAGTTTGAAAAGAGTGAAAGAAGATCTGTGGAAATTTTTTAAATTAGGCGTGGTGGATGGATTGTACATAAACTGCGGCACATGGGACTGGCGAGGATAATCTTTGAAGGAATTCCGGAATGGAGCAAATATAGAGGAAGGCCTAGACTGAAGTGCTGGCGGGAGATAATGGAGGACATGAGAATTGAACAGTTAACGGAAATGAAGAGAATTGCAGAAGGTGAAGAGAGGTGGATAGCCGTCGCAAGCCAATCCCGAAAAGGATTGACAGCTAAAGTAGAGGCGGTTTTAAAATATTCAGGTTTGGAAGTGAAAAAGGATACGGAAGCTCCTTGACCCTCTTTAAGCTGCAACACGGCTCTTCGCCATGAGCAAGGTTCAACACCTTTAAGCGGTTGCAAGCAATCGAGCCGCTTTCAGAAATTCCAGACAGTTGAATACTTGACACAAACTCGCTAACCTTGAAACTGTCGCAATATATAATGAAAATTAGAAGATGTATTTAAAAACATTTACAATCCTTTCCCCTCACTCTCGTTGTGACTGAATTACCTTTTATCTTACCATTTAAATAAGCACGTGAAAACATTATAATGAATCCCACTCATTTGCGAAAAGTATCCTAATGTAAGAGTGCAGGGCGTATGCACATTTAATGGATTTCTTCTATGACTTTCTCTCTCCACCATAAAAGTCACAAAATTTATAGGTTGATTAAATTATACCGTTAAAGAATAAAAACAGTGGCAAGCCTCATCTTTAAATAAACTATCAAATAATCATATTATAACGTTATTCTTAAGTATTGGTTATCCAATATCAATCAAAATAAAACGATATTAATTAAGAAAAAATATACATTGATCAAAGCTATTTTTAAGAAATTTACTCTTAAAATTTGCTCGGTGATAATTATTTGTAAAATTTGCAGGAATATAATTTTTCACCCCTCATTATTTTCCGCCAATTAAAGGGATATTCTATCAAATTTACTTAAATATTGCATTTAAAGACGCTTCCGTTATTAAACTACTAGTTCGCCATCGATTTGATATCTAAGTATGTAAAGGAAGATTCCTCAGACTGAAATGACGACAGCATCCTAGTTAAATGTAAAAAAAATGTTTCATTGTATACCTCATAGAGGGGGCAGGGAGGGAGGAAATTCTTTGTGTTGGCTTGTTCCAGTTCGATGCATGCTCCAGATCCACAGGTTGAATGTTGTAACCTTGAAGCAAGTTTCAACTAAAGGAGAGCAAAACGCTTTCTGCTTTAAGGGATAGACGAATATCTATAAGGGATATATAGTAATGATAATTACAAGCTCAAACATAGCTGAGCTGATAAATTGAATAGTTGGAACTTCATATTGTTCAGCTTCGCAGTATAAGAAGAATTACATGAACATCCTTATACCAGTGATGATTACATACAATTTAGTATATGAGTGACGAATATATCTTAATGACTGAGAATTTAATAAACATCATATTTCATCTCATACATACCTTCAATGACATTGAGGACTCTGGCTTGGTAACTAGAGGACGAAATGTCTTTTTCCATTTAATAGTTTAAAAATATTGCCAGAAATAAAGAAAGGAAGTTTCTACCACTACCACAAAACTGCATCTAATATTTAACTTGAACTAGAATTGAGTCAGTGAACCAATCTGTCACTCTTCCTAGTTTAGGCGTATCCTGATTTTAACCACTTTACAGTTTTTTTCAGGCTTGGTTTATAATTAACAGGTAACTAACCTTAGCTTCTCTACTGAACCTTATACACTTATACAAATTCTTCTCTATCTGTTGTCAAAATATTTCATTTTAGCCAAAGCAGCAAAAAATTAAATCGTCATCAACTATTCCACGATTTTACTGCCACGTGTAACTTTTCGGGTATTTTAATAACAATCAATGTATTTTTCCCCTCAATTTTTCAGCATTTGCTTCCTTGATTTTCGATTAATGAATTAATATCCCCATAACACTAAAAATGAGATTAACGCGGAGATGACTGACAAAATTTCGAACATTGGTTTATGACTGACTGTCCAATGTTTCCTGTAAAAACATGCAATAATGATTTACACAAAAGTGCTCCAAGATTTTCGCAGCTTCCACATTCCCTAACATCAGTGCGAATAAAATAAATCCTGGAAATATGCATTTCAATAAATTGTGCTCAAGCAATCTCGACAATGATAAATTTAACTCCAAAAACTGGTGATAACGTTTTACTTCCCGACGAAAAATCATGTAATCAGCAGGCTTTTATATGATCAGGAATGAAATTATTTATATATAATGTATGAATTTGTTAAAATGATTTTCATGCATTATTTTCAATTATTATTACGTGAACAGAAAAGTATTACCCTATCAAAGGCATTAAAATTAAGTAGTTTTATATTTAGTGAATATCACGTTAAAATCGATGTCTCCATCCAGCATACTGGCGCTCAAGGATTCAAAGGAAGAGAGACAAAATGAGAAACATTTTCAAATAGATGGTGAATGAATCTCACCACCAGACAATCCCCCCCTTCGGTCCATGACAGCGACAGGATCCCATCAACTATACCTTGTGCCGATAATGATTTCCAATAAAGCGGAGGCCTGACAGAAAGCTGAGGCAGGGGTGCTGGCGGAAAATTTCCAAATGACTTGGACCTGACCTGTTCGCACAACTATCTACTTCCCTTAAAGGCGAATTATACCCACAATTATGGAGCAGCTTAACGCGAGGAATATTTTTCCACGATTCATAACTCCAATAATTTAAGTGTTATATATCAAGTTCTCATGCTTCACTTAGTGAAACCAAATATGTAATGAGCGAAATAAATCACTTGCCGATTAATTAAGTGTTATTTTTATTTTACGATGGCATGACAAACATTTGATGGAGGAGGTGACAACTTCAAGTTACAAGTAAAAATCTGCCAGACGTTTTTGAACTGATTGCAGCCTTCTACTATAACCATGTAAAATTATAAATATTAACTGAAAAGCATACAAACACTTCAGCGAAAATATCTCCTTTGCTGAATTAGCACATTATTCATGGTAAATTTTCATCGATATGCCACATGATTGGCTGGAGATGGAGTGGAGGAGCGGCCATGGCTGCTCACATGCGATCGCCCCCGCAACGTCGAGACAGCCACCGCGGCCATTGGAATGCTAACCTGCATGCCGTGATGCCCCCTTAATGATTTTCCATTAGGATGACTCGAAAACGCCGACGTGGCCACTTGAGAACCCAAAGTGCGACCTGGGCAATCCACCCCGCGTCCCCGCCCTTCGCTGTTGCCCCGTGGAACTCGTGGACAAGAGTCGGAACCGATGATGACTCTCCAAAGGACCCCCTCCCCTTTCTCGCCCCAGCTATTCGGCCGATCAGTTTCCCCTCTCGTATACATACACATGCGTTTCTCCCATAATATTTTTCCCTTTATTTCTTTTCGTGGTTTTACAAGATTATTTTACAAGATGCGGGAGGCTCGACTGCGGTGGTGTGGGCATGTGGTGCGTAGCGATGAGAACTCCGTGGCGAGAACAGCAATGCGGCTGAGCCCTGAAGGACGAGGACGACCTAAGATGCGCTGGCTCGACAGAATTAAGGCAGACATGGAAACCATCAACGCCACGCCAGTAGACGCTCTGGATCGAGCCAAGTGAAAAGACTTAGCAGAACAGCGGACCCTGCAATAGCGCGGGACAAACGCTAGGATGAAGAAGAAGAAGATTTATTTTCGTGGTTTATTGCAATTTATCGATTCTTATTCTAATGCTTAACTCAGTGGATAAAATTTTATTTAACCTCCCTTTTTAATTTTTTCCCCATTTCCCTCAATAAAATCACACGTGAAGCCTTTTTCGATGGGGGATATTAAACAAATAAGAATGAACGTTCAAAAATATCCATGCTCGGTATAGGGACTACTTAATCAGGTGGCACTCGAATCCACGACCCCGCACATTTTCCTTGCACAAATAAATTTTCCAGTTGCTTTCAGAATAATAAGTCTTTCAAGCCTTCACGTCCAATGAAGGCCGCATCATCAGGAATAATAATAAAGCTTTATAGCTCCCGAAAATAGCATCTTAAAATTATACGACCTGCGGAAATCTCCACCATGCAAATGCTATATCTATCTCCTACCGTCCCACGCTCCCCGAATCCTTCCATTCTCATTTTGCGCCAAATTCATACTTGGCGAAAAATTCCATAAAATAATATGACACGGGTTCCACCGGCTGAATTGGCTGTTTGCATGCAAATCAGTCGGACCAGGGCATAAAGAGACTCAAGAGAACTGGATTTGGGGAAGAGATGGGCACATTTGGGAAAAGCGGTGGCGCCGACTGACTAGGAGGGGGGGGCAGACCTCGAAGACAACACATCCGGACGCTTCAGATTGGGGAAGGTTCCCATTAACTTGGTCTAAAGCTTATTGTTGTAAAACGATATTTTCATAGTAATTTGTTTGAATAGAGGAAAACCGTTCGCACCGATTTACTAGACTGGCAAGCACGCATACTCGTAGTTGTCCCTTCACTGCCTAGAGAAATGGATCAACATATTTTAGCAACATTTAATGCATTCCAATGCGCGGAAAAAACTGCTTTCATATTGATCAAGTCTGATTCTCTTCAAGAAAAACACCATTTTTAGCAAATCAATGAGAAATAAATGAAACGTAGACATTTTTATTTTATTGCAAGCCAAATTTTTGTTTGATTTAAAGTGAATTAATTTTATGAAAATGAGAATGCTATTTGCACGCGGCAACAAAACGTTTTGCTGCATTTGCGTGGTGAAAGGAGAGGGTGGGAAGAGAAAGGCGGAGAAACACGATGCGGCGTCGGCAATAGTCTGTTCTCGACGAAAGGCTCCAATGAGACCACAGCTCTATGCCCCATCCCACAGACTGAATACTACATTTGAAGTGCCCTTCAAGCAGTGCACAGCAAGAATCGAGCCATTTCCGGCGATATAAAATAGTATGATTTGAGTGCAGCCGGCTGAATTGGGTTTCAACATGCAAAGCAGTTGGGGCAGGGCGGGCGAATAGAGTCTTTGAGAACTGGATTTGGAGCGGGCAATGATTCGTTTTGGGGCTTGCGGGAGGCACTGAGGAGGACGGAAGGAAAACAAGGGCAGACCGTCCCAACGTCCGAGGTTTCAAAAATGATGTCATGAAACCTTAAAAAAAAAAAAACTTAAAACGAATATAAAATAGATATTTTAAGCCATTATTCAGGACAGAATAAATACCAATGAGTTGAACACAGCTGTGCCAGCAATTTAAGTTTTCCTTGCACTGCCGTTCGAACTTAACCACCATCACCAGGAATTAATCTATTTTTAGCCCATTATTAAGCCCTTTTTAGTGGTACTTCATATATCTGGATAATTATCCATTTTTATTAAGTAAAATTGAAAAGATGATAGTAGATCAGTGCCGGATCAACATTCTTGAGATTTGTTAAGCCTATACAGAACTTGGCCATTTACTTTGCCTTTGATCTTTGAAACCCCCTTCACTATGCAATGGACGACCTCTGGAAAATTTTACTCACCGACGAGAACATAATCGGGAAACATAGAGATGGGAATTCGACACTCCAACCAGCACATGAACTCGACGCCCGGCAAATAAGACTGAAGTTTGAGGATATTGGCTGAATTGCCCGACTTTATGCAAAAGAAAAGTCGGACGACGACATAAAGAGACTCAAGAGAGGGAGAGAGAAGTGGATTTGTGAGAGGCGTTACGGGGGCGCCGATGGCAGCCACCTCGTTCGTCCCAATCGTCCGAAGAGTGCGTCCCTGCCATATACCCCGGACAGGGGACCTCGCGGGGGCGGTTTGTTTACGTTTTTGTTGCCAGGGCTCCCTCTGCGCCCCGCCCCTAACCCGGGGGTGACGAGCAGGGGAGTGGGGGGGGGGGCGTGGGGAGCGTTCGCTCCTTTCCGGAGTCGATCATCGGATGGACGATTGCGGAGTTGAAGGTCGATAGTAGCGCCGCTGGGAACATTCGTAGCTATCGGGGCAAATAAATGAGGGCCGCCGCAGAAGAATTTAATTTTTACGAGGGTTATCACGTTGCGTAAAGTTGAGGAAATTCCTTACAAAAATGTAGAGTGAATAAATGCAACATGCGAAACGCAGAAGTGAATAAATATAACTTAATTTTGCCCTGAAAACCATCGCCTTTTTTTTTGGTCTTTTTTCTAAATAAATAGAACACCTAGCACTTGAAATGCCCAACCAGTCACTAAAATAGCTTAGATGTTCACTAATTAATATATTTTAATGCAGTCCATTTGTTTTTGGACCAATAAAAATTCTTTTGGACATATATCTAATCAGCACTCAACGCGAATCTCCAATGACATTATCGTTTCTTCCGTTGGCACAGCGATATCACTCCCGTGCGCTCAAGGGGTGCGTGACGTCACTTCCCAAATCATCCTTCTCCTCCCCCACCTCCCAAAGGCCGCCGCGCCCCCTCCGAGCCGTGACCTCCATCGATTGGGTGAGCGTGCCGAGGGCCCAACAAGTGGCACCCGTGCGCGGGGCAAGGCAAAGCACGGCACGGCCGGGCGGGCCACGGCACTCCCTTCACCCCCCAGCCGGGGCGATCCCTCTCTCTCTCGGGAGAGAACGCAAAAGAAATCATGAATCGCACCCGCGGTCGCATTCCCGCCATGTTGCGCGGCGGTTGTGCGCAGGTCGCCCAGCGGCCCTGGGACAGGCCACCCGGGGTTCGAGGGGAAGGGCGCCCTCCCTCCCCACTCTTCGCCCCTCCCAGGCTCAATCTCGGGGTACGGCTGCACTGGATGTGTAGTTTGACGACCTTTTAATCGTGCACTCCCGTGAGTCTTCGGTCACGCCCGTGACGAAGGCAGTGAATATCACTGAGAGATCTGTCGGCCGGTTCTTGCACCACTGGGCCAACTAATATCTACCACGCAAGCTTCAAAGTGGTCCCAGGGTGATAAACAACACGGGAGAAATACCTTGAGTGAATTTTAAAACAAGGCCGTAACGAGAGGGAGGTGCCGGTGGGTTGTAAATCCCCCGGAAATATTTAGTATATACGGTATTTAGTGTTCCCCAAGTAGGGAAGCAATAGGGTGGTTTCCTATTATTTTTATTGTCTAAATCGAAAGATTATTACTCCTGAAGTACGTATTTCACGCTTTTAAATTTTTAAATGACGATATCTATTTTTCGCGATTAAATGAAAAGTGAAAATTTTCAAGCGCACGAAAACGCGACGGCTAAGTATGAATGCTGGGAAAACACACGAGTGACGTCATTCTGGTTCCCGCTGTCGCCTAGGGAGGTAACCTTGAGGCGAGGCTTTGAGCGCTGATACGATGCAGGCTGCTAGCAGGTAGCAGAGTACCCTGCTACCAGGTAGCGCTTGGCTTAAATAAGGATTATTATTACCCTATCAAACGAAGGAAACTTACCGAACTTAGGTCATTTTAATTGGTGAATATTAAGAGATGGTTCCCAGAGCTCTGTGCCTCGTGTATGCATTGGTAATCTCAGACGATGTAAAACTCCTATCTACTCGTATAGAAACTAGGTCCCTGTGACGTCACGTGGAGTGGCATCGCATGGGCGCCAATCTGCCCTTTTTCAAAATTGGTTAAATTTGACTATTGCCATTCGCCTAAACTGGGATTTCTAAAACCAAATAATTTGTATATTATGAATACGCTAATGGTGGGTAAGGAATCGCAATCAATGCCTTTCGTTTTCTTTGATGAAGGAAACTGCCCTATTTATCGGAGTACGCTTCTCAATGGATGTGAGGCTTGAAAAATGACAGCAGCGGAGAAATCAAGGGTGGAGGTTTTCGAAATGTTGTGCCATCGAACAATAATAGGGACCACACGGATCGACCGAATGCGCAATGAGGAAGTCCTAATGAGGGTGGCTGAAAAGAGAAATCTTCTAAAACTTCGAAGGAGAAAACGGGATAACTTTGTCGGCCACATCACGAGGCATCTTGGCCTGATGAAGTCAATTGTCGAGGGGCAAGTAGATATCAAGAAGGGAAAAAGAAAACTTTGAATAAAATTATCAGGAACAGGTGAAGAAGGGCGTGAAAGAGAAAAACGTAGGAGTGAAAAGATTAGCTTACAGGAGGAATGAGATATGGGAGCTGCCAGTCTGAAGACTTTTGACAAGTGATGATGATGAAGGGTTCCCATTCCGAACGAATCCCCCTCGAAACGTACCCCGTTCCCATGAACCCCCTGAGAAAATTTTAGTTGTTTTCCGTAGCCTATAAAAAAAACGAACCGAACCGAAAACTACCAAAGTTCGAAGCGTAAACACCATAAGAACGTCGGAAAAGAAGTGAAAACCTTAGAACTCATTTATAGAGTTTTCTGAATTTTGGTTGCCGACTTGAATTGTCCATTTCCCAAAATATCCAATTGGAAAATTGGAAATAAACTACACACGCCTTCACGTCTATGATCTAACACTGTTCGCCATGAGCGATTACCCAAACAATAGATGAAAAATTTCTTGGGTTTCCCACCGGGTGTGGTATTCGGTTAATTCTCCCAACGTTTCAACGGGTAACTCTGACATCGTCTTCAGGGGTTTACTCTTTACGGTACTTATTTATTTATTCGTATCCCTGGTTGCCCTTATTTTTGTGATGGGCTGCGACGACTCTACTTATTAGTTAATGCAAAGAAATCTTGGGGGCTCTGCTTCAAACTAACAAGAAATGTAACCATGGCCAGCGCTAGCCAGCTTAGGTTGAGGGCAGTGGGAACAAGGGATTAGGCCACAAGAACATGCTCGTCCGCCGCCGTCATTAAAAACGAACGTCTTTGCGCTTCCGCAAGGATACGTGCCAATGTCCCCACCCCCACCCTCGCTATCTGTGTCAGCGAGGGAGGCTGGCTGTTCACTCGCCGCTGTCCATGGAGGAAATTGCAATGGGTTGGGAAGGGAAGCGCGTCTCCCAGGCGAGCCCGGGGATATATGCTCCGATCCGTCGTCCCATAGTACACAATGCCTACGAGGAACAAAGCTGCACTTGCAATAATGTTGAGGCATTAATCCAGTGTGGAGCCGACCAGAAAAAATGAGGTACTTCCCAGCCGCCACGAGCTAGATTGCTCTGCGCTAAGAGTTTAGGGGAACAGCTGACTTCGTGGGAAGCGACGATGAGGCAGGACTGAGTACAAAGAACAAAAAAGAATTGTCCACAACGATTTGAAGTCAGTCCAAAGTTTGCTTCTAGGCTCCTTTAACTTAGACTATTCATAATAATTAACGGCTGATTTCTCTATCGTAACAGGCTCAACTTTGTGGAGGTTCATTCTAATAAATAAAAGCGAACAAACTATGTATAAATCCACCAATTTATTTTTGTGGTACTACTAGTTTCGACGCAGCGGCGTCATCATCAGGTACAAAGGCTATAAAGAAACAAACATCCTTATATATCATGTGGTATCGGGAGGAAGAAGGTAGGTGGAAGGGGTGGCTGGGAAATCTGAGGTGTGTGATTGGGCGTTGTGGGAGGGTGGTGAGAGTTGGAGAGGGGTGGTGTGTGGAAGACCGTTGGTCGGGAGTAACGGAAGGTTTTTGGTGACTAAGGTAATGACGGGGGTGTCCGTGGGAGTGGGGGAAGGGGAAGGATTATGGGTTGTTGGTTTTTCCGTGAGGTTCAGGGAGGCTATTAGAACCTCACGGAAAAACCAACAACCCATAATCCTTCCCCTTCCCCCACTCCCACGGACACCCCCGTCATTACCTTAGTCACCAAAAACCTTCCGTTACTCCCGACCAACGGTCTTCCACACACCACCCCTCTCCAACTCTCACCACCCTCCCACAACGCCCAATCACACACCTCAGATTTCCCAGCCACCCCTTCCACCTACCTTCTTCCTCCCGATACCACATGATATATAAGGATGTTTGTTTCTTTATAGCCTTTGTACCTGATGATGACGCCGCTGCGTCGAAACTAGTAGTACCACAAAAATAAATTGGTGGATTTATACATAGTTTGTTCGCTTTTATTTAATTTTAACGGCTGATTTCTTTCGTAATTCGTTCGGTTAATTAGCTCAAGAAAAATACCCGTGTATCTATCTAAAAACAAGGGCATACACCAAAATGAATATTTAAAAATCGTTTCCTTATTTACAACATTTGATACAATCTCCCTAAAGAATTAATTCCGCTTAACAATCGCTTTCAATAGACACGTTCCAAAGCTCTTTGTTACAATTCGCCTCTCTTTTATGGACAACTTATTTCATGAAACTTTTCAGAAAAAGGTAACTTTTGGATCGTTGAAGACCCAGAGCAATATTTCGCTGGTCACTGAAACACTGGTTGGTACAACGCAAGTACCCCGCCTTTTTAATCCTGATTAAATTCAATATGAACGCCAAAAATTAGCTTGACGCATCAATAAACGACATATCTAACATGAGGGGATTATTCAAGTTTGCATTCATTATTACTCATACAGTAGCTTTAGAAAACTTTTAAGTAGTTATGTATGTATTTGGAATTTAGGAAATCGCTGTAAATCCTAGCTGCACCGCTCGGTGCGGTATCGCTCGTTTTACGCCCTCTAATTTTTTCGTTTACACTTTGTTTACACTGAGCCATACAGTAGTCCCCGGGGGCAATCATTTTTTAATTTGCATGCTAAACAATAACATCTATGGCGCTGAGAGCTGGTGCCCTCACCTATGATCACTAATGCGCGATTTTACTCAAGACTTAAATTCCAAGAATACTACTAATAAGATTAAATATCAAATTTGCATCTGTCAATGAACTATTGCTGCATCACTTATTCTCCTGATGAAACCAAAGGATACCTCGAAGTGATATTTTTTAAGTAGACACTTCATTTTCGAATGTGTGGACGCAGGTTATGAAATGCTGGAATTGGAAGTATTTATCATTATCATGCACCACATATAGGAATCCTCATGAACGATTCCCACTGTGTATAATGTAAGGAGTATTTGGACAACAGATGCTTCTGAAGGAACTTATTTTGTGTGTCAACGACTTCTGCAGGCATAGGTAGATATATAGTTATGGTGTATCCAGCTCTGCCTGCAGTGTGTATGCTTGGTGGTTATAATGTGACTAGAAGCTTTGGATAGGATCGAAGGGAACAGACACGATTTGGCTCCTGACGTCACCCAAATTTCAACCGGGCAATTTTCACTATTTTCAATCATTTTAATGTCCTGTGCGACGTTCTCGTCGAAATTTAATGGCATCCTCAGATTTCCCGGAAAATCTCCTCGGAAGTTCTCCTCCGTGATATGGAGATATATGTATATATTTTTAACCCAGCCCTGGCAGTTCAATTTCCGTGATGTTTCAGTGACGACACGGTTCCCGGCGGAGCCAGCGACAAATCGCGTGCGACGGCCGAGCGAGGAAGCAGAGACCAAGGCCTGCCACCGGACGAAATATACGTTCCCTTGCGCGGCGATAGCCTCCGAGGAAATGTAAATAATAGTGCGCATGCTGGCTCCGCAAGAACAAATAGCAACGGTCCACATTGAAACATGGTAACAGTTGAATAAGTAAGTATTTACAGATTGCATTAAAACCCTATTTTTTTCCTTCTTCTTGGTCATTAACTTTAATGGAAATAAAATTTCCAATCGATATACACAACATAAAATCGAATGTCCAACTCAGGCAATCTGTCCCATCAGATCCAACACATGATCTAGGATTTCGCCATTTCAATCTTGGCTTCATGCGCAGAAACCGATGAACGATCTTGTACAATTCTCCTCTGAAACGAATCCGTGCTGGCGACATCAAGGGCGATACAGGTACGAGTTCGCAAACGATCTGCTCCGTGACCTGCCTTCAAAGGAGTGCGGGAGGCGAGTTGCTGGTGGAATAAGAGTGCGGCGTAGGTTGCATTTTTCCAATTGCTTGGTGAAGGTACCCCGCATACACTCGTTGCTTTAGTATTCGTTGGTCTTCCGATCTATCGAAATTTCTTTAGCTTGATGAACTCATATTAAAACATAATTAAAAAAAGATCATACACGAGATCAGTTCAAGCCAGATCCACAATCCATGGGAACCCCAAGGGATTTACGTTGGTAAGCGTGGAATAATGGAATGTTAACAGCGCTTTCTGAAGTGATTTAAATACTGTAAGGTATACTCAAAATTACTTTTCAATCCGAATATAAGGATCTAAGTGAAATATGTAGTTTCAAATTTGCACGAATTTCAATTTAGCATTATCCTCGAAGTATCTCCCCTTTTTGGGCTTTTTGATTGTGCAGAGCCTTCCGCAGTTAATTAATTACCGTGTTTTCTTCGGGTTTTGACCGCGTTCATTCATTTTTGGGAGACAGCAGTTTCTGGAGTCTGGTGTCGTCAGGTCCTCAATGGAATTCAGATCATTTCTTAATGCGGTATTATTTAGGCGCGCGTTCATTGGCCGGCCGGGAAATTCAACTCGAATGTTGGAAGAACCGTTTAAACTTTGAATGTCGTGTAACCGTCTTTTTTATTAAAGTTCTCTGTGTTTTTCGCTATCTCTATAGCTTCCCTTAGTCTCTCCAAAAAATAAATCAACATGGCAAAAGCCCGAAAAGAATATGGTCAAGGGTTTTTTGCTGTTTTTGGGGCTATGCGCGTATTTATGTTAAAATAGAGCCAGCCGTCTTATCTTGCTCAGATTAGCTATCAATATCTATACTTGACTGTTACATTGACACGACGACTCTATTTTGAAATCAAGATGCGGGTAGCGGCACGAAATTTGAACATACCAACGCATCTTCATCTACATACTACCCCACAAGCCTCCTAAAAGATGGTGTTAGAATACCAGCCGTTGACAAAAAAGGTCACGCGCAGGGAAGTTCTCTCTAATGTTTATTGGAGTCCTTTATTGTTCAGGGGAAAACGATTTACTATATCTCCTACACCCTATCTACAGTTATCCCCCACTTAGCTCATAAAAATATTCCTATAAAGTGTCGTGTGAATCTAATTTCGTGTTAAGTGAGAGGTTAATTTCAGGAAGTACAATTTATACTTTGTAGGCCACATGATAGCTTTCCTGGGTGATATTTTACACCATGGGCATCCACACAGTCGAAATGGCACATTGATCGAAAATAAAAGTGATTGTTACCTTTGCAGAGCCCATTACGTCATGAATATATTGAAATTTGCTCTTCTTTACTTTCTCCATCCTTATAAAAAGATGATATGTGAGTTTTGGCAAGTTTCATAGTTGAAGTGTGTCAGAGAGATTGCTTGAACAAATAAGAGAGTAAACTCGAGACACAGTTGAATTACACCAAAAACTTCGTTAAGCGAAGGATACCTGTGGTGTTCATACGATCGGATGGATCTCTTTCTATGTCTAAGTGCACGCGGGGGGGGCGGGGTGGCGCGCTCGAGCGGCCTCCGGTTGGGTGGGGTCGGCGTGCGCTAAGGGCACGGCCCCCGACCCCTCTCTCCCCCCACGGCGCGAGCCTAGAAGAAGGGATGGTGAGGGCAGGCGTGCGAAGGGGCGGGCACCTGTTGCGACCCCACTCTCGCTTCAAAATATGGGGGAGTGGGGCGAGGGGGTGGGCGAGTGGCGTGCGGACGAGGCACGGCCCGACGGGGCAGAGGGTGGGAGGGGGATGAGGGGCGGAGCAGATAACACATTTCCTTCGCGTGCAACCCAGCCGCATTTTTCCATTCATGGCGATGTGCCCCTTTCCCACTCCCCTCAGTCGCCTCCGCCGACCCACCGAGGCAGACGAGTATTGTCTAAACGCATCCGCCTTACTATTCCAAAAATAAAATATAACGGCTACTCAAAAATGGATGTTCATGAAATATTTAAGCATTCGCATTATTATTCCGCGCGGCGTTCCAGCTCCTCCATTGTATATAATTCCTTAGGCTTATAATACAAGTGTGTGTATGTGATAAATGCTCCAGACGACTGTAATAACACCTACAGCTTCATTTATGAGTTATCAACGCCGCCTATATTTGTCATCTATATTATTGACAATATGTTTTCGACGAACTTTTTGCGAGAAATGCACTGAATATTTCTACAAGACAAAGAGCAATGAAAATAGAGAGAGAAACCTAGCATCGGCATCAACCTGCTCTAAACGAAAAGCGCCATAGGGACCACGGCTTAACGACCCATCCGACGGACGGAATGCTGCGCATGAAGTGCCCTCCACATCAGTGGCGCAGCGAGGGAGGGTTTTGGGGTTAACCCCCCCCCCCCCAGAGGTCAGAAAAATATTTAAATTTAATCCATTTTACATAATTCGATTGATATTACTAATAGAATAGTGACAGGATTAATAAAATATCCCTCACAAAGCCGTAAAACTCACCATTTTGAACCGTTTATCTTAAAATTCCGCAATATAGTAATCTGGCACCTTCCGCTTATCCTAGTGGGTAATCCATACCACCACACACCCCGGTATTAGTTGCACCTAAACCCCCCAAGCCTTAATTCCTGGCTGCGCCCCTGCTCCACATAACATTCCATTAGGGATCGGACAGTCTCTGAAAAATCTCCGCCACCGCCGGGATTTGAACCCTGGCCAACGGGGTTGGGAGCCAGTCAGCCATCACGCCGACCCGATCCCCTACTCCATTACCATCAGCCGCATATCATTATCGTTGTGTCTTTTGACCTAGTATTTCTTCTCACGAGTTCTCCTATTTTCATTACAATCTTGACACTCCTGAGGCACAAAGCCTCGATCATCACCGCAACATAAATCATTCCACCTTCGAAATTAAAAAGAGAGAGAGAGTAAAGTCTTCTATTCATGCTAGAGTGGGTAGGTAGCTTTCACTCCGACAATTTTGCATACTGTTCAACCTCCCCAACAAAAAATCACTCCCCGATGTGTCTCACAATCGAAAGAGCCTGCAGAATGTGTCGAAACAGTCTCCGTATCCAATTCAAGGCAGCAATGAAAATTACCCAACCACAATTTCTGTAAAACTTAGGTTCTCTGGAGTGTTTGACAAAACTTTTTATCTGGAATTCAAAAACTAATAATTCATCTAAATACATTTAATGGAACATGTGCCTAGATGTGTTAATATTTCAGAGCATATACAAGTTTCAAAAAGAGTCAGAGAAAAGTCTATTCTCATAAAACAGGAACCCATCATGATGATTATAAAAGCAAGTTCGCACTGGGAGGAAAGCGTTTATGACCGGATCTCATAATCTTTCCAATAACTTCGCATTCTCTTCCGTTAATTTCGCAGATTTCTCTCTTGTCCAAGGGCATTAAGGTCATAACTAAAACATCCCAGAGCGGTGTTTGTCTCAAATAATTAGATATAAAGAGATCAGGGACGATATCTTATATATAAAAATGAATCGCAAAATGTGTTGGTAAGCGCATAACTCAACAACGCCTGGACCAATTTGGCCAATTCTTTTTTTAAAATGTTCGTTGAAGTCCAAGGATGGTTCTTACGGCGAGAAAAAATCGAATAATTGCCGGGAAAACCCTAAAAACAGCCCTTTTCTTTTTCACATACAAACGTTTTCTAATCTAAAATAAAAGAAAGTCGAAAATCGTGTTAGTTAGAACACTTATAACTCGAGAACGACTGCACCGATGTCAATGAGATTTGGTTCTTTGGATTCGTCTCAGGCGGGGTTAACATATAGGCCATTAAAAAAAGGATAATTTCACAAAAAAATTCATCTCTTTCATATGGACATGCTTTTAGGAGTTATAGTAACACAACAATTGATAAGTCGGTCAAAACTACAAATAAAATAATTTGTTTTGTTTTTACCACTTTAATAACTGAATTTCGTAACAAAATAACATTTAAATTATTACATATATTCAAAATATTAATTAAATTGAAATTAAATTTAAAAAAATCAATTCGAGCTAATTGTAAGCCCAGCCGTGGCCCAGCTCGAGTTGACACTTCACTACCGTGTTTGTAAACAAATCTCCAAGCAATTGTTGACAAACGGTAATGTCCGTGTTCCTGTCGACGAATCGAGTAGTTATAACTCATTTCCTTGGAATTATTGCAAATTATTTTCAGCGGAAGGTGAGCTCATCAACAAAGAGTTCCAGAATATGATTGATCACCAAAAAAATCAAAGATGGTTTATTTAGCGAGCAAGAACGAAGATGTGGATGACTAAAACGAGGTAAATTCAAATAGTTCGTACTCTGCATGGGTTCGAATCTTTTAAATGTGTTAAAAACGAAGACGCAATCCCCAACTATCTATCTGAATATTTTAAGTCCTTGGATGTACCTGGCTTACAAAGGCACGATTTACAGAAAAAATGTAATTTCTGTGTTCATGATCTTTCGAAGCATAAACCAACCATAGCTATCCAACGGAACGTGATTGGTGATTAAAAAAATTGGTAATGAATGTGATTCACGTAACTTTACTCAAAGGAAATTCAAAGTTGAGGAAGTCCTCATTCCGAAGATTCCATGATCTCAATTCATATGCCCTTATGAGCTTAAACGTATTCAATTTCCAATTCGTGTTGCATTCGTGATAACGATTAAAGAATCGCATGGTCATTCTTTCAGTTTTTGTGTTGTTTGTGCTCATGTGCTAATGAAAACCCATGATTTTCTCATGGTCAATTTAACGTGCTATGTTCACGAGTCGATAAACCATCCTCTGTATTTCTTCCTTCGCTTCAAGTGCGTAGCTAGGATAGGGGGTTTTGGGCGCAGCTAATACTACGGGTCTGTAGGGTATAGAAAACTCGCTAATGTAAGCAGGAAGTGTGGGTGCACTTCCCCCAGACATTTTTTAAGATAAATGGTTCAAAATAGTGGGTTTTGCGGCTGGGTGAATAGTTAAATATGTTATGTTTGTTAGTCTTCCGTCCCCCTAATATTAATAACAAAATCTTTCATAAAAAAACTCTCTTAAGCTCTTGGGGGGGGGGGGAGTTTATCCCCCAAAACCTCCCCTCGCTGCGTCACTGCTTTGCTTCGCTATATTTATTTAGCTTCATCCGCTTCATCTTGCGCCTGATAACAAAGCCAAAAGTGTTGTTTATCAGAAGGTGCTTGACGCAAGACATTAAACCCGAATGTGTAGGGCTCACCGTGGTGCGTTTACGCATGCAGTACGTTTACGCATTGCATTTTTTCCAAACAGAGATACTAAAACTGGCGCGCCTTAAGTCATTTAATGCGAATGCTGCTTCATAGGGGCTTTTCTTTCACGATTTTGAGCATCAGTTAAGCGTCGGTCTGGGGTTGTGTCAACCTGCCCCCTGAATGGGCCAACTGTATGCAACAGACTTGGACCTAAAAACATTTTTTACAGCTAATAACGCTAATAGCCAACAACTGAATGCGTATAATTTTTATTTCATGAACTGCTTCATTAAACCACAATGCCCAAAATTTCTTAAGCTAAAACGTAAGAAAATTTATTGAAAAAAAATCCGCGTAAACGTGCTTCGATCCACCCTGTGTAGATTCAAAAAAGAAAATATCTTTCTGACAAGCAATTTTGGTACTCATTTACGTAGTTTTATTGAATTTGTATCCTTATTTTATTATAATAAATTAAACTTGATAAAAAACGATGCAGCCGCTCTTGATTTATAACTGGTGTAAGTAAACTGTAAGTTCATTGATTGTTAGGCGGTACGAAGTTCGCCGGGTCAGCTAGTCTTATATATAAAAATGAATCGCAAAATGTGTTGGTAAGCGCATAACTCAACAACGCCTGGACCAATTTGGCCAATTCTTTTTTTAAAATGTTCGTTGAAGTCCAAGGATGGTTCTTACGGCGAGAAAAAAATCGAATAATTGCCGGGAAAACCCTAAAAACAGCCCTTTTCTTTTTCACATACAAACGTTTTCTAACTAAAACGTAGAATCAATTTGAGCTTTATTGCTATTATATTAAGTTCATATTAAATTACAAGCACTCACTGTTATCTAAGAAATGTAGGCGTATAATGTAACATTTTAATTACTAAATATATTCAAAATATTAATTAAATTGAAATTACATTTTTTAAATTTAATTCGAGCTGATTGTAAGCCCAGCCGTGGCCCAGCTCGAGTTGACACTTCACTACCGTGTTTGTAAACAAATCTCCAAGCAACTGTTGACAAACGGTAATGTCCGTGTTCCTGTCGAGGAATCGAGTAGTTTTAACTCATTTCCTAGGAATGATTGCAAATTAGTTTCAGTGAGCTCATCAACAAAGAGTTCCAGAATATGATTGATCACCAAAAGAATCAAAGATGGTTGATTTAGCGAGCAAGAACGAAGATGTGGATGACTAAAACGAGGTAAATTCAAATAGTTCGTACTCTGCATGGATTCGATCTTTTAAATGTGTAACAAACGAAGACGAAATCACCAAATATCTATCTGAATATTTTAAGTCCTTGGACGTACCTGGCTTACCAAGGCACGATTTACAGAAAAATGTAGTTTCTGTGCTCATGATCTTTCGAAGCCTAAACCAACCATAACTATCCAACGGAACGTGTTTGGTCATTAAAAAAATTGGTGATGAATGTGATTCACGCAACTTTACTCAAAGGAAAATTCAAAGGTTAGGAAGTCCTCATTCCGTAGATTCCATGATCTCAACTCATATGCCCTTTTGAGCTTAAACGTATTCAATTTACAATTCGTGTTGCATTCGTGATAACGATTAAAAAATCGCATGGTCATTTTTTCAGTTTTTGGGTTGTTTGTGCTCATGTGCTAATGAAAACCCATGATTTTCTCATGGTCAATTTAGCGTGCTATGTTCACGAGTTGATAAACCATCCTCTGTATTTCTTCCTTCGCTTCAAGTGCGTAGCTAGGATAGGGGGTTTTGGGTGCAGCTAATACCACGGGTCTGTAGGGTATAGAAAACTCGCTAAGGTGAGCGGGAAGTGTGGGGGCACTTCCCCCAGACATTTTTTAAGATAAATGGTTCAAAATAGTGGGTTTTGTGGCTGTGTGAATAGTTAAATATGTTTTGTTTGTTAGTCATCCGTCCCCCTAATATTAATAACATAATCTTTCATTAAAAAATTCTCTAAGCTCTTGGGGGGGGGGGGGGAGTTTATCCCCCAAAACCTCCCCTCGCTGCGTCACTGCTTTGCTTCGCTATATTTATTTAGCTTCATCCGCTTCATCTTGCGCCTGATAACAAAACAAAAACTGTTGTTTCTCAGAAGGTGCTTGACGCAAGACATTAAACCCGAATGTGTAGGGCTCACCGTGGTGCGTTTACGCATGCAGTACGCTTACGCATGCAGTACGTTTACGCAGTGCATTTTTTCCAAACAGAGATACTAAAACTGGCGCGCCTTAAGTCATTTAATGCGAATGCTGCTTCATAGGGGCTTTTCTTGCACGATTTTGAGCATCAGTCAAGCGTCGGTCTGGGGTCGTGTCAACCTGCCCCCTGAATGGGCCAAGTGTATGCAACAGACTTGGACCTAAAAACATTTTTTTACAGCTAATAACGCAAATGGCCAACAACTGAATGCGTATAATTTTTATTTCATGAACTGCTTTATTAAACCACAATGCCCAAAATTTCTTAAGCTAAAACGTAAGAAAATTTGTTGAAAAAAATCCGCGTAAACGTGCTCCGATTCACCCTATGTAGATTCGATAAAGAAAATGTCTTTCTGACAAGCAATTTTGGTTCTCATTTACGTAGTTTTATTGAATTTGTATCCTTATTTTATTATAATAAATTAAACATCATTAAAAACGATACAGCCGCTCTTGATTTATAAATGGTGTAAGTAAACTGTAAGTTCATTGATTGTTAGGCGGTACGAAGTTCGCCGGGTCAGCTAGTTACTCATGAAAATGGTTTTTGAATTTGTCAAAGAAATTATTTAAAACTCCTACCTCGATTGCACTTCTGAGTCAGGTGATGGCGATAATCTTGTAAAAGGATAACACTGGCGCTACTGCCGTGCATTCAGCTTTATCAGTGGCTCACGCAACATACCATAAAATAATAAGTGACGTGAATTTTAGAGAATTTACACTCCGTATATAACGAATGAATGATTGATTTTTGAAAATTAAGTAAAAAAGATTATTGTAAATCCTTTACCTGATATTATACCAGTTTCATAAGGTTTAACCAGTGTGTATGAGCATTCTGTATCAATATCAATATGTATTGTTCAGCTTGCCAGATTTAATGTATATCAAATCAGAGAGAATCAGCTTATTTATCCATAACCGAGCATATAAATAATGATCAGACTCAGTCTCGTTACACCACGTTGAAAGAATACCAGTACAATCGAATATTATTTAGAAATAAGGGTAGTTTATTATCCAATCCTCTGCGGGTGAGTGATCCCCGTTTAATTACTGAGTGATGGTATTAAACCCACCTCAGTGGTCATGATGCTAAAAATTGACTGATTCATGTGGACTGACGTTCTCCCAAAAGGCAGTTCCATGGTATGACTTTTAAAAAGTAAAAATAAACAAAGTAAATCTTCATAAGTCCAACAGGCACATAAGTTAAATTTCCTATTAAAATTATTATAGAAGTCTTTGCAGATAAAACATAAAAAATATACAATGAAATACGTAAAACAAAGTATTCATGTCGGATGCATATAATTTTAATGTTTAGAGTCCCATGGGTGCACGAGTACGTACTTCTATTAGCTCCTTCTGAGTAAAATGCAGTTATTGAATGACTGAAATGCAAAGCCATGAAATACCGTAAGAAATCCTTGAGAATGATTGAATTCAATAGCAAAGAAGTTTCAATTCCTCATTGAGAGGCTCTTACTCTGCACAATTTTAGCATTATTTTCTCAATAGAAATTATTCTGTACATAAATACTTCTCAGGATTGCTATCGATTAAATTCGTTGTATATCACCATCGTTTCAACAGTTCGCATAAAAAGGAAGACTTCTTTCATTCCTTATTTTATTTAAAATGGAATTCCACGCATCACTTAAGTTTATACTCCGTGTCAGGAGTAATTTATGTTAAACCTGATCTCAATGGCCTCCTTAGCAGGTCTGTCTCTGAAGTTGTTGCAACGGTAATCCCGAGAAGGCTTCATGCAAATGATTCATCGGAAAGAATTACTTCATGTTTTATCCTGTACGCTTTGCCTTTGTTTAAGCGATGTTCTCAAGGAAACTATATTTGACTTGCAAAACATTGTAATGTAGCAAAGCGTACAAATATACTAACATTTCGGATTCTTTGGTAACACAAACGCAGTTAGTCAAAAGTAAAAAAAAAAAAATCTCACTGCCATTCACAAGCAGCATATTCTTAATGGAATACAAGTCGCATGCACCATGATAGCCGCCGTAACAATCGTTGGCATCGCTTCTTTTTTTTCACTTTTTCATTACAGTTCCCCGGCATCACATTCATGAAACCTAATCCTATGCGAGCCCTGGAGCGTGTATCTGCCGGATGCTACCCCGCACGAGTAGTCTTCCGCTTGGTGGAGCCACTTGCGCCGCGTTTAATTTGCAGCGGGCGAAGGATTAAGCGAAGAGGGGTGGGGGTGGAAAAGGCAGAAAAGAAATTGCGAGAGAGAGGGGTGATGGGGAGTGGGGGGGGGGGATTGAATTGGCGGGAGAAGTGGTGCGTGGAGAAGAGCGAGAGTGCACCCCGAGAATGGATGCCTCCGCTCGCAGAATGACAATGGCAGCCACGGCCGACAAGATTTTCCCCACCAAAGAAACTAGGGTAGAACCGCAGGGACAACACGCCATTGGGGGATGTTGAAAACTGCTCATGCTTTTAGAGCCGGCTTTATTACGTCCGATGAACGCTAGCCACAGCATGCTGCAGCTTACCCTATACATTGGATGACTCCAATACTTCCCAGGTTATTTTAGAAAATACTTGAGTTCAGTTAAGCTGATGGCATTATGTTCAATTGATAATTTGTATACTTTTAATATCAGACAGAAAAATTTCAATGCCTAACGAAAGTTAGATTTAAGAAAAACCATTAAGGCCAGTGAACTAGATACAAAGAAGATATATCTCAGGCCTCAGCCAATATCAGATCAATATGGTCTTAATATATAGTTCCATTCGTGTGGCGTGAACTCATAATTTCCGTTATTTCTGCAATGCATGTAAAACATGCGCATACTTTCTCAAGATAAAAAATCACCATCATTATTCGCCAATCTAGCCATACCATGACATGCGCTTTATTTCTAGAATGTTAAGTCCATTAACTCCAGTGAACTGTCCTTGTTGACACTAAAGACACTGGTGCCGGAGTCACTATGAACGCATCAACTTAAAAGGGGGTCGATATATGTATCCTAGTGATTGGGCGCATTTAGTCGCAAAGAGCGATCGAGCTAGTGACGTCACGGTGCTGATCTCTCACCGGCTCAGCAAGCGAGGAAATCTTCTCTCACTTCTGATCACCACGGAGCTAAAGCGAGGAAAACAAGTGACAGTCTCGTTGCTTGTCGATGGATTCGGTGCGCTCGCTTCAGACCATCTCCGGGTCCTTCAGGACACCATGCATCAGGATATGGATGATAAGACGGAACAAACTAATGGGTCTAATCTTGAGGGATGATGCCCTGATGAGGACAATCGACTAGGGAAAATGAAAAGAGAAGACCTCGAAGAAAATATATGGAATAGGTGAAAAATTATGTAAAAGAGAGGAAATATATGCAGGTGTTCAAAAAGATTAGCTGAGAGGAGAATTGAGTGATATCTGCGTCGTGTACCGATCTTAAGCCTGAATCACACGATCATTCCTCTGTCCCTGAGAGTGATAGGTCCAGCGATAGCTTTTCAGGGACTAAAAAATTGATCGCTCGATCCATAATTTTCTGAATCACACGGCCATTCCCCCACCATCCCTTTTTCCATCGCTTTTTCCATCGTATTCCGTATATATTACCACTGTCACTGTATTAAAAGCCAAACATATCGTTACAATCGCTGCTAGCTGTCATGCGTTCCGAAAGGCTGAAAGATGGTGCCAGCGATGGTTTCAGTGACGGAAAAATGGACGTGCCGAGTGGTATAAAAAGGGATGGTATTCTCATCCCGGGAGACATGGCGGAAAATGATCGTGAGAAACGATCATTTTTCCGCCATCATTGGAGCGATCACTGGAGCTGTAGCTCGAAATGGATGGAAAATATAATCGTGTGAGTAAAGATTTAGGATCAATTTCTGTTACAAGTTTTCGCAGCAGTCCATGTCATGACCGATTTACGGGTTCAGTTACGTCTTACTTTTATTGTCTCTCTTCCTAAAATCACCAGACTGACCACTATGAGCTTTTGCTCAGCGGGAGAGAATCGAAATATGTTTAAAGGAAGGGGTAGCAGAACCTGGAAGCTTACCAAGACATGGACCGCAGCGAGAACTTGCGACTGAAATTAACCATCCTATACGGGGAGGAAACCTACGTAAAGCCCAGAAATTCATCGGACAAAGAAATTTAAACTGCTATCCTCCCTCGCCCTTCGACTTCGCAGACGAGACACCGACAAAATCCCTACTCGTGTCAAGGATAACCACTGCATATAGGCGAGAGTTGCAAAGATGATTTCACATCGTGCCAGCATGGCACTGCCTATAGAACGCTTCCATTTTTCGCGTTCTTCTCTTCATTTCTGCTCAGAAGGACTTAAACGACTTCACTTGGAGCTTTCCAGTATCGTCGGACCAGAGGATTGAGACAGCATAGACGGAGTCATCGGTGATCTTACGGATCCTACGGATCACCTACGACTCGGTCTACCAAAACATGCACTCTAGCTGTCAGAAGACAAGTTGCCCTTGAAAGCAAGACGCCGGAACAGGAAGCTTGCCATAACAATCTTAGTATTTATTACTTGCGATGATGATGATGGAAATGGTATCGTCTGTAAACATCATAGGTATCTACTCGCTACTGTTCGTCGGAGAGTCCGGGGCGGACACGACGAAGTGAATGAGAGCGACACAGTGGAAAGGGGCCCTGGCAACCCTCGTGCAAGCGGAGGATGGAGTGGGGAGATCTCGTGTGCGCGGAAGGGGGCCCTCGCATGTGAAGAGGAGGAGGAGACGGGCACATCCCGGCCGAAGGGCCCCCCCACGGCCTCCCAGAGCCACGCAACAATGGATTATCGGAATAATCAATGCGAGAGAGGAGGGAGGTGGTGTGGAGAGGGTGGGCGAGGAGAAGGGGCCGACTGGACAAAGTGGGTTCGGGGCCATCGAAGGAGGAGGACAAGTGATGAACGCGCCGCGCGAAAGCGGAGAGCGAAGACCATCGCAACTGAGGATTCTCCATTCGGTCTCTCCATGTGTTGTCACCACCGCAGATTTAAATGGGTTTACCAAAGTCGCCACTAGCGCCGCTGGCGGGCAAAGCGGCCCTAATTTCAAAAAGAAATGAGCTATAAATAGGTCAGCATTCATTGCCGCGCTGGGAACGTTTTGAAAAACCAATTAAAATGCGCCCATTGTGGCAAAAAAATCAAGAAAAATGGTACGGGATGCTGTCTCTTCTGTGGAGTCCCTTTGCTCTGGAGGTTGAATCACACGATACACGACCTTGTGCAAGCCGGAGGAGGCCGAGAGAGAGAGCAACATTTGTAGTATCGCGTGATTTATAAATGGTGCTCCGGAAATACTGCATCATCGTCGCATACTACTCGAATCGTCGAATAGCCTCATAGCCTCCTATTGCTTGCTCTGATCACTGGTGCTTTATTAGTATTTTGTCGCTTTCCTCCTTCCATTTCCCCCTTTCCCAAGTCAGTTCTTTCAGCTCCCTGATTTTCTTACGCCTTGTGTCTTTTTTTGATTGCCACAAGTACATATAGGTTGGCTTTCCTAATGGGTCTTTACCCGAACGATGCGATTGTTACTTAATGCATTATTTGCATCGAATCTTCCATTCTCCTTAGCGGAAAATAAACTTCCCACGAAATTTAACGACAAATATTGCCTTAATGCCGAGTGGCAGCTTCTTTTCACCGTTTTCAGCATTCTGTGTTTCATCGTCCTCATTAGTCACGAATCCGAAGATTGGATTCACGCAGCTCTCCATGCGGCTCTCTTCTCTGCTAGAATTGTCATAGTCATATATTTCTTCTCTTTTACATTCAGCATCTCTCAACGCCCAAGCTTAGCTACCAAGGAGAAATATACTCCATATGTAGCATCAGATGGTTAGATTCCTTACTTCTGTTTCAATTTTCAGGTGCAAGTAGATTCTTATTTTTTTAGAATGCCCTCTTTACTTATGCTACTCAACAATCAATATACTTTTTCTTCGTCCATCGCTGGTTAATCGGCCTCCAAGGTAGCTAAAATCTCAATCTTTTGTTTTCCTACATCAGAAAATTTTGTCACCGCCATCATCCTCGAATTTGAGCTAGGACAAGTTCAGTGCGGTTCAAAGTTAAGGATGGATCTCGTGTCTGCAAGAAGGGACGCCGAAAAAGTAAGAGACCTTCCTGGGAAGTCATCTCCCGCCAATGAGAAATACTGGGAGAGGGGTGGGTGGCCGATATTTGGACAAGGACAACTCCCTTACGAGTATTGCCTCGATTGAAATATACTGAAACGTTGAAGGAAGAGGACGCTGTGTGTTATTACAGTCCTCTATATTGCTCTGCAATAACTACCAATTTGTGTGGCCGCAGCCCACCATTGTTCGGCATATTTAAAATGGCGACCTGTGTTGAAACATAGGCGTCGAGACTTATGGAGCTTGTTACTTTTAATTTTCCAATTAAAACTTAAAAATAAATTCTAATAGCTCATTGATGATTTTCGCTTTATTTCCGATGTTTCCATAATTGACGGCCTTCAAATTTTTGTAGTTCGGAGTTTAATAGCTCCGGTAAACAACGCAACTCTTTTTGTATGTCCGACGACTTTCATACGCGCAATAAACCTTTAAAAAAAACTATATAACTGCCCATCTCCTCATGTTACTTTTAGGAGCGTTTAGCCAAGCGATGGCGGGCACTGCCTTTCCCATAGTGGTAGTGTACGCGACGTCTCGACTTGATGACAGAGTAGTGTAGAGAACTGCCATCCAGAGGACTCTGTATACGACCAGCTGTCAGAGTCATATAGATTGCTATGCAATAACTCGATGATGGAGTAGTGTTGATAGTGCAATCTTGAGTGCACTGATCAGCTGCTTCTCAGCCTTTTTCTGTTAAATACCTCCAAGGTTGTGAGGTTTTCTCGATTACTCCTGGGCTTTGCCCAATGGTGTTATTTTTAAGTAAGATTTGCAAAATTATTCGAAAGGAAGGAAAATAGCTGGCAGCATTGGCAGTTCTTAGATCCGTTTTTGAGGAAAACAAATATACCTACTTTAGACGCTTTAGCAACCAATTGGCTATGTAGAAATGCCCCAGGAACAATTTTAATTTGAATGGAGATTTTTTAATTTTATTCGTCTATCCCCGGCTAACTTAACCTTGCGAATATTAGTCACGTATCCCTCTTTTATAATGAACGAAGTACACAATCGCAAATGCCCAGGGTGTACAAAACCCGCCTACGAGGGATTAGATAGCAGTGACCTCTAGACTAGCAGGCGGGGACTTGACACTGCCGCAACCGATGTATTATTTTGGGAATTTCGGGATCCCTTCTTGTCCTGAGTCAAGTATGTGTTTCTTCTTTTGCACCGGAACAGTATATCCGGTTTCACTTTAACGATCTCGGAGCTTTTCAATTACACCATCATTGTATCGTCCTTCCCCTCACTCTTCCGCACCTATATCATATCAGCCTTCCCTTCTTCTCCCCGGCATCACTTGTAAAACGACAGGCTCGCATGAGATATTCCCCCAGAGGTTTGCGGCATCGAATATTCCTTTGTGCCGCTGTCTGTCTTTCGGCTCGTGCCCTCTCTCCTTACTCCCGTACTCACGGTGGCGGCCTTTGAGACTCGCGCCCTGGCCTCCAGACCCAGAGGAATGGATTCGTTGGCCCGAATCGAGCGAGCCCGGAGCGTCTGAGCACGAAGAAGCCGCGGCTAGAAAGTGAAACGATATAAGGAGAGAGATGGGTATAAGGGTGGATTTTTTCTCTCGAAGACGAGATGATGACTCACGACCGACGGAGAAAGAGACATTAGAAAGAACTGGAGAATTCCGAGGCAGAGGGTTGATTGATGTAACCGACACAAGTCTCATGAGAGCGCAATGATTTCCCATCTAATAACTCACATCTTTTTAGTCAAAGTAACATTTATAAAACCCGGAATGTATGTCAAAATCCAATATCAAATAATACACTATGGCCGAGTAGCCAACTGTTTTTTATGATACAAAGTTAGCAATAAATGTTAAGCACTAATTAATACTGCATATATTCATTGTAATATAATTAAATCTTCCAGTAAAATTACACACTTTCCTCAAAACCTAGGTATTTCGGGCATTTCAAATAATTTGGCAATTAAATTTAAAAGTAGTATACACATTGAAGTAAAATGGCAAAAATTCTTAGCGATAGCCAATTTTCACGTGACCGGTTACGCTGAAACGCTTAATGCTCCGACAGCCACTGACGTGTAGAAACAAGTGTTTATTGGACGAAGTACTTAATCTCTTCGTTTTTAATGATCTTAATACGAGCATGCAAACACGACACTAGGAGGAACGGAAGAAAATATGAAAAAATGGCATCCTGGGAAGAGAATTCTAAAGAGAAAAAAGATAACTCATAACGGACCAAAACAAGAAGTAATGATCAACGCAAGTTAGATCATGGTCAGGGGTGGATCCAGGATTTCTTTCTGGGGGGGCACAAGCAAGGGTGTATCCAGGCTTTTGTTCTGGGGGCACAAAGATACCTTGTAATACAAAACGAACGCAATGATAATGGAACCGTATTAAAAATCTTGCTTATTTTTTAAGGGTCTGGGGGGAGGCCTACGATCATGGTGGAGAATTTTCCCGTAATTTCCTGTGATCCGTATAAATCCTCTGAAATCGTTCTATTCCATATCATTGTGAAAGTAATCATTTCAACGAGTTCGCTTTAAATAAATCTACTACGCTTCCATAATTACAACGATTTCCGTTAAATTCATTTACAAAATGTATTAAAGTAAGTGCACTTTACATTAGTATTGCTAAAGACTCTGAGAATGGACGTAAACTTTTTCCAGTAGGTCTCACAAGGAGGTCATTTTGGAGGGACGAAATACATGAGAGGCGTAATTACACAGAGTGTATAGCAATATTCTCAAACTCGCGCACGCTTAGAGAAGAAAACGGAGATTTTAAGCCACTTAAAGGTGCTTACAAATAATAATAAATGTATAATTACTCATTTATTACAAATCTCTTAAAAATGGTATGATAAGAGCTCAAAAGTAAAAACAAAGTATGTTAAAATTGAGCTCATAGCACTAAAAACAAACAGGTTTCTCATATACCTGGATGAGAGGTGTGGTATTTATTGAGCTAACCCGGGGCACCCTGACAGTAATGAGAGAAAGTAGGTTTACGAAATTGATATAATTTTGAGCTACTCCAAATAAGAATGAAATTCCAATGCGACAAGCAAGAGAAGTTTGATTAAATGATGGTTTAAGATAATCTGAGCATTCCTTAGGTTTTAAGGTGGTGATTAAATGGTTTCAGAAATATATTCTGTATATTTTCAAGAAAGCAAATATGTATACCGTAGTAAGGGGGGTTCCAAATCACAGACCTATATTCTAGGATAGACCTTACCAATACATAAGAAATAAAATAGATGCGTAGTTAGGCCAAGTCCGAGGAATTATTCTTTTAATTTTTTTGTGGTGAATATAATTTCCTGTATAATAGACTTCGATCAAAGAAATTTTAAGCTTAATATTATGCATGTGTCACCATTTAAGGAGAGATTTTCCAGGCATCAATTATCACTTCGTAAGAGTTGCGGCACAAAATATAAAAAAATAAAGGCACGGTTCATTTGGAACTTATGAAATTTTATACGACCTCGTACCTACTTTCAACAATCTTCCTAAAATGCGAGTGGTTCCCGTCCTGAAGCGTTATAAATTCGCGAGGAAGCGCAAATCACCTTTCACTGCAAAGTCCATCCCTCTCCGCTGGATTTCGTCTCATCGATACGAATTCCGAGTGGAGTACAGGGGGAGGGGGGGTGTCGAGGGGCATGCCGGGAAATGACGCAAGCGTGAGGAGGAGGGAGCCACCCACAGAGAGGAGCAGGACAAAGGACGGAGGACAAAGAGATTCGAGACTACGACGAGATGCGGCGGATGCGAGGAGGGGGGGAGAAGAGGGAGGGAGGGGGGCGGGGGAAGGGTCCACGCCGGGGATTCCAGGACCCCCCTAAATCGTACCTGCCCCCGAGAGGTTCTCGACAAGTGGAAGCCACCGCCGCCGCGGCGGCCCCTAAATCTTTGCCGCTTTTGTGGGACCCAAGTGGCGGCAGCGGCGGTGAGGGAGGCGCGAGGAATCTGCGGGACACTGGCCGATGCTCGCGAGGGGGCGACTATGCGATGGGGACGCCGGCCGACGTCAGGAGAGCGTCGCATTGCACGCCTTGGAAACGGCGAAAGAGAAGATATGTTTTTTTAAATTAAAAATTACGTTAATTAAATTAGATAAATTACAAACATTACGGCACATTCCCTTCAAAAAGGAATCATCACCATTAACGATTGTAATTCCTGACATTGATTTTACGCAGCTCTCCACTCAGTTTCGAGTTCCCAGTTCTCTTTTAACACCTTCATGATTCTCCTGCTTTAAGCCCTTCATCACCTGCTCCTTGTATTCCATCCGGGGCCAATGTAGGCCGTTTTTCCATTCCCTCTGTCCATCAAGGATAATTTTCATTAGACCATGTGGACGATTTAATTTTCCCGTCTTCTATCTGAGGTTTTGAATACACACCTCTTTTTTCCTACTCTTCTTTAAAAGTTCCGTGCTATTCTCTCGATCTATTCATTTGATCTTCATCATTCCCCTTCAACACCACGTTTCGATGCACCGAATAAATCACTGATCTCATATGAACATTTTGAGGGCCATTTAACTCCTTGCAGACGTCAGCCGACGTATTCCGGGAAACAAATGTTGCGCTAAATATTCAAACGTACGCTCATAGGCGTGTATACAGTCCGGTGCCATGGACGATCTTGCACCGACTTGCGATCTCCAAGGGACGCCATAGTAACTATGGAAACCCACAACAATCAAGAGTAAGATGTAAATTTTGAGCTTAAAAAACCAAAGATACGAAATAGTCAAAACTACTAAATTTATTTACATTTCTTTATATTAAATTCAAACTTGCTTCATAATCATTCCTTCTAGAGACTAAATTTAAAGGGGGTGGTCTTGGAACATACAAGGAGGAATGTTAAACATGCCCAAGTTCACACATTTCCTCACGGCACAGCTGTTTAAAGCTGTGCCGGGCCAAGAGTTTTTCGTCATGCGTGTGTGTGGATATTCAAGTTGTGATGATAGTACGGACAGTACAATTCCCAGCTGAATGGCAATTAAACGGCCCGCCAATCCGGCAGTGACCACTTCCCTTCTCTCCCCGTCCAGTCTAAGGGGATCGATGTCAAGTGATAACCAACGTCTTTGAGTCACTATCCCAACCTACTCACAAACTCCGTTCTCACAACTACTGGCAGAGAGGAAATGGCGTGAGAACTCATATCCTCAAGCGAATAATCCGTAGTTTCTGTTTCAATGGTAAGCGGTGTCGTCGCAGGTAATGAGTAATTACACTTCCACCGAGGGCAACCGAAAAAAGTAGATCTATTCCCATTCATTTACACACGAAAAAAGGATATTTAACACAGATTTTTACGTTTATGAATTCATGATGGTAGCAAAAGAAGTTACTATTACCTTATATATCTCATCATCTTCTCGCATGGTAGAAACAGCCCGTCATGCGCATAATACAGATACTTAGAGAGCACAATAGGGACAGGGAGGCAGTTTGGGCTTTAACTATCGCAGGTGAATAATATTCGTACAAAAATAACCGCTGGTTTTTTAATTACATCGAAAAAATTAGCTAGGTCAAGGTATATAAGCACTTACGACACATTGCATGAAAAGATCTCCAAGAAATGTTTAGCTTAATAATTATTGAACGCCAGAGTTGAAGACTTCACTTTCTAGCATTTTTATTTTTGGAAGTACGTTTAAAGGAAGGAAATCATTTGATAGTAGCACCTGGAACTATCAACTACTCGTATACACCAGTCTGAAATTACGTTGGCCAAATACAATTCACACAGAACGTGTCGAACGATACTTCGAAATACTAGTTGCAGAGTGACCTTCTACGTTAGATGGAAAGGAACAAAACAGTCCAAAATACAAACGAGAGATTTCAACTTGCGAATGGGTACATCAATATACTTTTCGATAATAGCTCTACAGGATTTTAAATTGATATTTTATTATAAAATTAGGTTAGGCGACGAAATTCTCACTTGAAGTCTAATACAGTACATTTTCCTAACTTATATTTTCTATTTCTCTTCCTCACTTTACATAATGCTGCATTAAAAAAAACAATTTCTCGTGTACATTCTGATATCTCGTACCCCATCAATCGGTTCTTTAACTTCCCCTATTTTACACATTTCGCCCAGGCATTCCTCAACGACAAATTAAGAAAATAATTTCCACTTTAAAATCAAAGCGCGAGAAATTTAATAATTTAATTATGATTCAAAATTGTAATAGAGAAAAGAAGGAAAAAAACAAAATTACATTTCAAATTGATTCAGTAAAACCAGCCACATTAATGCTATCCCAGCGCGGTATCTATTTGTTAGTCAAATTTTTTTTACATTCTGTTGGGAAATTAAAGTACAAGTTATTCACAAGCACAAAAACATGACTTCTTTGCACCACAACTGAAGCAAGTGGTTGAGCTCATTTTCCTAATAACTATAGAGTGCGAAATAGCGTGCTTTCGGATAGAATTCGCAAAATTATAGAGCGACCTGTGTCTTTCACGCGTGACCCCTTTTGAAGGACTTCTCGCCGTAAATATTTTTCCTGGAATTCCAGTGCGAACGGTGCGCGACCACCAAGACGCAGTCGGCGAATCACAGAGCCGTCCCCTCCTCCCCGCCCCCTCCCCGCCCCTTCCCCTCCATCCACACCCACGTGTCCCCCGTGAGCAGCCGCAACCCCCGAAAGATCAACCCCCCTCGCGAGGCGAGAACTCCCCGTCCCCCCCCTGCGGCCGCGCGCGGATTCACCCTCGCGGCTGCAGCGGGGGTGGGTGGCTAAAATATTACAGCGCGAGGGACGGCAATAACGTGTCTCCGCGCCCCCCCCCCCCCCCGCTACCCCGTTAACCCTCTTCCGCTCGGCAGGCAAAAACACACACCTGGAGCAATTCATTCCCAGAGACTGCTGAATTACGAGAAGAAACTCCTTTTTGAACTTAAAATATATTTTTCAATGTTTTATGATGATATATTTTATATGTCCAGTGTGAGAAAACTCGGAGAAAAATTAATTCCTACTTTGTCGTTTTCTCTAAAAATCAGTTAGATGTACATTCTTCAAATGCTAAAATATCATCCTCAGGTTGGGATAAAACAGGTGTCATTGGCTCGAGCAGAATAAAAAATGCTAAAGCACCAAACGAATTAGCTAGTTGTCTCCATATCCGTTTTTTAGGGGAGAAGACCTAAATATATCAAATTTTCTGACAACACTGGACAAGCTTCATTCTCGAGTCCAAATTTTGGCTGCAAAAAAGCGTAGAAGTTTCCGTCGTAAAATCTATATCGTCAACTGGGGTTACTCTGGCCCAACTTTTCATGATATGTTGGAAACAAAACCAACTCATCTTACTTAAAAGTAAATAAAAAATGTACATTAGACACATTGTATTAGAAAATTCTATGCTCCATATAATATGCTAATATTCGATCTTACGGCGAATGATCTGATCTGAGCTTGGAATATTAGCATCACTTCATCCAAGGAATGCGATACATTGGAGGTGCTCCATAGTGATTGGATAACCGTTCAAATATTTATCTGAAATGGACTTCATATATTGTCGATGTCAACTTCTTAGAAGAATCGAAATCCGCGGGAAGCAGCAGTAGACATGTAGGAGCGAGTGTGTTTCCCGCCGCGACATTCCCAAGTTCATCCTAATCTACATGATACCCCGCCAGCCACCTGAATAGGCGTGTGGCGCGGGGTGCTCCGACATCATCCGTTCACAAATGGCAGGAAAAGCTCTAGCGAAGTTCCACATAGTATTCAGTATAGTCCTTTACTGTTCGAAAAAAAACTAATTCCGATAGGAAAAAAAAACTAGTTTATCGTTTCTGTTGGACCTGGAAAATGCGGTGAGGTTCTAATATGATGATGTCCTTGTCGCTCTGAAAGATATCTATCCTTAATTGCGTAAGAAACTTAATCCTAGTGCATATCATCCGAGTCCCAACCTAATATGTTTAACATCTGTGCAATACTCTCCTTACGCTCGTAGTAGTTTTTAAGGAATCGCGCAGCTTTCTTTTGTATTTCATTTTTTTTCGCAGATTGAGTCTTTCTGCGCTGGATCCCGTAGGCTCACTGAGTATTCAAGATGGTGTCGGATGAGTGCGAAATAGCCTCTTCAGAATATTGCTACTTCTTCAAAAGCTCCACACAACATGGTCGTCGAATACTAGCTTCTACAGGGCTATGCTACAAATATACGCGTTCCCCACGATTGGTTTCGAAGTTTCCGTGACTCCCAAATATCCCACAACTGTCGCTTTTCTGTTTACAGCTCCCCTGCCGCATCCACGCCGCTTCCTTCAGACGCCATCCTTCCCATGATTCCCTCGGGGAAAATGCCAAAAGCATTGCGTACCGCTCTCTCATCCTTTCCGGTCATCGCTCGGATGACGACTACTCCCCAGTGTCAACAATCGGGTTAACAGTGATCAACTTGGAGCAAGAGGAAGGAGGTCGGGATTAAGGGAATACGGGTTGCGTACGCCCCCGTGCCCCCACTCCTCCGCCCCCGCCTCCCCCCACCCCCGTCGCCCGCCGCTTTCCTTTTCACTTGCCTCCCCTCCTCCTCCCACGCATATTGATCCTCGCCCTCCCCTCCACCCCCTCCTTTTGTGCCAACCAACCCCTGTCTCCCTCTCTCTCTCTCTCTCTCCCTGGCCTGAAATCCAGGTCAGAGGCAATCGATTGACCGTCACCACCGCAGCGGCAGCCTATCCCGATACTCTCCCCCGCCCCCTTCCGCCCCCAATGCACCCTTTGCTCCAAGACCAGAATCCTCAGACCATAGATGGGCCTCCCCACTCCCACCCCACCCCAACCTTATTACCCCCGTTTATCTATCCATCTCACCGCCGCCGCTCCCTCTCTCTCTCCCCGGGATAATCCGCCCCCGCGGCGAGCGCTCCTTTCCATTCAGCAGGGCGCAGCCTCCCTCCCCGGCCGCGAGAGGCACGTACGTAGGAGAGGAGGCCCCCCAGCTTCCCCTCCGCCTCCGGAGGGCTCTTGGAGCGGTGGCGTGCAGAGATCCCTTCCCTTCCACCACCCCCGCACATCTTTCTCCACTCGTTGGGGCAGTGCTCCGCTCCCTTCCCCCTCTCCAGCCTCCTACTCACATGCCTCCTCCTCGTAAGACCGAATTATCATCAATTATTCACATTTAGTACCACGGGAGAGAATCCCAGGAAAAATGCCAGGGAAAGGAACTGGGCCCCCTTTCCCCTGAATATGTGAAATTCATAATCCTGTGGCCTTGTTCGGGGTGAGCTCCACCCTCACCTATCCAAATCAAACTTCGGGTTGAATCACTGAGTAAGTGAGTGAGTGAATTGGAAAGCATTAACCTGAACCGAGATGAACCGCAAGTCTTTGGTTCTCCGGACCGCTGCGAATAATATTACGCCAACCAGGATAATTAATTCTCATCATGATCAACAGTCATCAATCCCAGGATTGACTTGACGCAACGCTCCAACCGATTTTAGCCGATATTTGACAGTGAATCTCCATTAAATATTGTCCGAATTGAAACTGAAATCTCCGATCGGATAAAATTATAATTCCTACATAATTGGTCTGCTTTACAACTTTCATCACTTGCTCAATGCATCTCACCCACGGCTTATCCCTGCTGTTCTTCCCTTACACCTGTCCTTCAACGACATTTGTAATTATTCCATCGTGTTTCGTGATTTGGCCAATTAAATTGTCCCGTCTCCTACCCAAGATTTGCAAAATACTTCTTCTCTCTTACCTTTTCTAGAACTTCCGCATTACTCGCACGCTCTATCCATGTGATGCTCATCCCTCTTCAATGAAACTACATTTAAAAAACTTCCAACACTGATATCTACCCACTCTTATCGTTCACGCCTCACTACCATAAGCATAACATGCCTGATTCTCATGGCATGAAAATATATATTCGCATCAGATTTACCGCTTTTCCCGTCTTCGGTTTAAGATTTCCAACTGGTTGTGGCTCCTTCTAAGTCCATTCTCCCTTGCGTTGGAGTTTGGATAGACCGTAGGGTCCAAAAACCTAGCACCATGAGCTTTGATTGCCACGGGAATTCTATGACCTGGATGGCGTGGTAATCTGCGAAGATGAGCGGAGAGCCAGGTCCATGTCCACTCCTGGAAGGGCCCCGAAAGGCCCGTGGAAAGGTCCGTGGAAGCATCCCGAAGACTAAAATATTATTCCATGGCAATCACTGTGAATTTGACCACCGTTCACGCGGCAGGGTCGAGATATAGCGCAAATCAGGCATCAACAGGCCGACGTAAACTGATGTTTGGCTCAAAGCAAATATATACGCGGGTAGGAGCTATAGGTATGCCATATTTTTAAAAGAAATGAACTCTCTGTAAGAGGTAATAAGGTTATTCTCGTATATCAGGAGCGCACCCAGAGACAATTTTGGGAGTGCGGAAATACAATCAAGTCATTACAAATTACTATTGAAAGGGCGGGAGATGCGGAGTCGAACTCCGCATCTCCCGCAACCCAACATCCGCCCTCGTCGGCGGCTGTTATTCCAGACGAGAAGAGGCCTCCGCCCACTCAACCCTGGGTGGGCGGGGGCGGGAGAAAACTCTCCATCCCTCCCCTCCCCTCCCCCAGGCGAACTACAAGCGCGAGAAACCCGTGGTGTGCCCGAATAGCTGAGCGGGCCGAGACTTGCAATTACCCCGAATCAACGCCCGTGCTTCCAACCCTGCCTCCGCGATCTATCTCCATCGAGCATCCAAGAAAAATACTCCCTGCCCGCTTCTCTTATTCATGCATCTCTGTCTCTTTATCTCCGATATACGCATGGGCGATTGTCTCCGCGTGACTGCCACAAAATGAAACCCTCCTCTTCAAAAATGCATCGCGAAAGGCTTTCGAAATTTATCGAAACTTCTAAAATTGTTTATTCAGGGACGTTTTAGGACTCGGCTATGTTCCTATGTGAGGGAACTTATGATACATGTATCTATTTAACCATTTTTCATTATTTTAAAAGTTTAATCCACTATAAGATGCCTAAATGAAATGATATTTACAACTGGAGTCAAAAATACATCTTACCATTTCCTAATATCAAGAAAATACATAATATTCAGCCAATAAAATCTGCTTTCTACATTTATATTTAAGATTAAAAATACTCGTCTCTAAAAGTTCCGAAATGAATACTTTTTCAGCGGTTATCTAACTTAAAAGGTATACCCACTCACACAATGGATAAACCTCCCGCGTAGATCTCTTCTTTGGAATCTGCAACATACAAAGACACTTCGTCAAATTATAATCTTACAACGAAGATGAATCATTTGAATGAAAAACAAAATGTACATAAATTTTAACTAAACATCAATCAAAGTCAAAAGTACACCAAAATAATTAACAAGCATTGAAAAATTGAACGCAAGTCAACAAATTCTAAAATTAAATTAACAATAAAATTTAATACAATAATAATTTGCACAAAACCTTTCAACTATAGATCAAACAACGTATTTAAAGAAAATCGGTTTAATCATAAGTTCTCCATGGCAAAAGTATACAAATAAGGGGTAAACAATTCTCATATTAGTTTTCTACCTACGGCAAAAGATCATCAAATTGATAGGTAAATATTTTGATGAAAACTAGGCACGAGATTATGGAATTAATTTTATGCGAATCATTAGTCTAGTCCTACATACGATATATCATGGCGATGGTGATCGTTTTTCTCTGTACAGCTATTATATTCTGAGTTCTTTCGGGATCAATGGCAACGCCTCATGGATATTTCAGGATTATCCATAGAGAACCCATTGAGGCGAAAAAATTTTAGTGTGATTCACGCTTCCAAAAATTGGAAAGCATACTCCTAATTTCAATTTCCACGGGGGATTCAAAATTTCTCTTTCTTACACTCTTCCCACGGAAATCAAATGCAACCTTCTTCTTTAGATTTTATTTTCACAGTCCTTATTAGATGTTGGTGATTGCTTTAGGGAAATGCTGCGTAGGTTACATTATCTGCTAGACGTTTCACTCCTCTTACTGGGAGCGTTTTCAAGATAATGGGAGAAGAGAATGCTCCCATTCTCTTGAAAAAGCTCCCAGTAGGAGGAGTGAAACGTCTAGCAGATAATGTAACCTACGCAGCATTTCCCGAAAGCAACCACCGACATTGATAAAAGAAGCTGTGAATATCTTCGTACAAAAATTCCTTATTGGATATTAGAATTTTTTCTCTTTATTTGTGAAACTCCAAATCCATTATCAGTTCCATATTCAAAACTTAATGTTAATAAATATTAAAATATTCAAAACTTAATGTAATAAATATTTACTGATTTTTCGCATTTAATGAATTCTTGGGATATGTATTTTTAATTGCGCATTTTCCTCGGTATTAAATCCGCGGCGGTAATTTTGAAGGACGCATTCCATCGGCACGCTGCGTCGTGAAGTCCAGTTGAGGATTTGATGTTCCTCATTGCGTCCTTGGAATCCATCCGCGACCGCCTCCTCCACAGACTTCGGCATTTCGGAATCAAAGCGCTTCCTGGGAATCGGAACAATCGACCGGTCGGACGTCATCCGGGCGCCATTCGATCGGGTTCCTTCGATTTGACATCCGTTGGGGCAAGTAGAGGTGAAATATCTAACGGTTTATAGCACGGATACAGCGAAAATGATTCAGAATCTCGAAAACGCATCCCTAAAATCCTACATTTAGAGGGATTTGCAAGAAAAAGCGCAACTTTTTTTAGAAAATGTGATGACCTCGTTCCATCAATAAGAGAATTTTGTTTTCAGATGATGGTCCTATTTTCGAATTTCAAATCGCGGCTGGAAATTTCCGACTTTCCCTGAAGTTATACAACCCTGAATGTGTTCGGAGATATCATCAGCTCACATATTAATACAGTATTTCTGGTAGACTAACAGGATTTTTAATATAAAACACGGTCTCAGGCGTTACTTAGTGGAACTGCTTCATCATAGAATAAAAGAAAATTACTTTGTTCTATTCCACACTTTATTTTAAATAGCACGACCCGGGTTTCTGCATCTCATGCTATCATCAGATGATCCCTGCAGAAACCCGGGTCGTGCTATTTAAAATAAAGTGTGGAATAGAACAAAGTAATTTTCTTTTATTCTATAACAGGATTTTCTAAATTCAAGAATCTCAACAATGCGCTGGTGTGAAGAGACCCAAAAATCAACCCATCAGATCTTTCTAAATATTGTACAAGATTCTTTACCATTCCGTACTGATTGAATTGCATTGAGGAAGGGCCAGAATCATGGAACGGAAGCAGGACAGAGAGTCAAATGTGACGAGTTGAAGACCAGAATAGGAGGAACAAGAGTGTGGACAGATGAGAGGAAGGAGCGAAATGGACGCAAGAGAGGAGTAATGATCATTGCCGTACCCAATTCTGGTCCAAAAAGAGAACTCCCCTACGTAATCCGGTTTTAACTAAATCCAGGGAATATAATTTATCCCAATCATTTTCATGTTGGAGCATAAATATGGCGCTTAATCCAGCCTCGTAATTTTTAAAATGTGGGAAGCTCACCCCCGCCCACCCCACCTGCGGTCCGCGGAGGGTGGAGGGGGGGGGGAATGGACGCAGGTGACCGCATTAAGCTTTTAAACGAGTGACCAAGCGGAACGGTTGGAGCAAAACAAGTTGTGTACCCCTTCTGTAATTCAATTCAGCATCCGAGAACTGGAAGCGCAACCAGTAATTATCCCCGCCGCAAAATTTGGCAGAGGGCGAGAGGATTCGGAGAGCTCAGGGAATCGATGGCGCCCTCGAAAGAGCCGCAAAGTAAACAAAGAGGGTGAAATATATGCTATTATTCCCCGTTTGCGCACGTCAGAGATCCACGCAAGCTCAAATATCTTTTTTCTCCTTCGCTTCTAAGCCGCAAGCAAACCATGCCGATCCACGAGCTTAGGATGTAACCTTCGCACCTCGGACACGCCAAGACAAATCGTCGGCAACGGATGTGTAATAAAGGAAGTGTCTTCACCTTATACCACATAACAACATCTCATCTCACTCAGCGAGTCATAGGTAGTACCCTCTGGAATGATTTACCAATTCCCTCCTAAATTCTTCATAATTTACTTGAGTACAGGCATTTCCGATTCTCCCAGTTGGTATTTGAGTAAGAGCAGAAAGCTCAAGAACACGAGGGCGCATGAATGACGGCACAAAACTCGAGGGCCCATATATTTGGCTGAAAATATAGCCTAGAAGGCAAATACTCGAGTACTCTCACAAGTTAATCCGTATTTTTGTTTTTTTTTGTTACTTAGGTTTTATATCACCAGGCTAACGTGACAACACCTGTATGGGAACATAAAAATATTTAGGTGCACGGTGTAAGATATTTAATACCTGAGTTATAGAACCTTTTTTTACAGTATTGCTATACTAAGATTGGTATACTGCATCCCTCCCTTATTCCCCATCCCAAGCTAGCTCTTTTACCCCCCCCCTGAGGCTCTCCTTCCCCAAATACCTCTTCATCCATCCTGAGAACTTGTCCCTCGGTCTTCCTCTGGGGTCCTCTCCGTCAATATTTCCTTCAATAGGGTCAAACATTAACTTAAAGCAACGTAATTGCTGTGTCTCATTACGTGGCCATTTCACCATGTTTTTCTTTGGCAAATAGGGATCCGAAATGTCCTTTCTTCTCCTATTATTCTATATACGTCCTCATTTCTCACACTATCCGTTCATTTTGCCTTCAGCATCCTCCTTCAGTACTAGGTCTTGAAGGTCTCTATTATTTTCTGATCACTTTTTTCCGAGGGCCTAAGCTTCTGAACCATGAAGTGCCGCTACCCACACGAATTCTTTCACATGCTGCTTTCTAATCTCCAGTCTTATGCTCTTCGAACATAGTAGCGGCCTTTTGGTCATGGATATATATAAATTGTTCGGGGGTAAAACTATTTCAAATACTTATCCGTTCAACAGGTAACTCTCGTATTGAATCGTTTGTATTGAATCTATAAATATAACGAGGATATACGATGATGTTACCCGTGTCTGGAAGCTATCTGCTTTTAATTGCTCTACCAGTAGGAACCAATCACGTAGCCTCCGAGTCTCTTGCGGCTCCTCGCCAAATCCATTAAAATTTGTGTAACTCTTTGTGATCGCCTGTAGCAATGTTTGACGAATCGCACCGCTTTCTTTTATATATTATTAAGTTCGCGCATTAAATCACGCATTCTTCAATGTCTAACCACCGATTATTCTCGTGAGAATTGGAGCTCTTAGAATATTGAGATAATAATTTCGTAGACAAGGAAAGCGATGCACAGTGGGGCCAAACCCCACTTTAAGTGGACAAAAGTCCAAAAATGAAAGTTTGAAATGGGTTTTTTTTTAATTAGGTTGGGTAATAGGATTTTTGAACTGCAAAACAGTGTATTTCACGGGTTGGTAGGTATGCACCTTCGCGAAGAAATAATTGTCAAAGTGAGAGAAAAGTGAAGCACTGGTCCCGGAGTCACAGACGCCTAAATGGACGGTCGATTTTAAACTACGATTACAGTACACTGGCAATTTTGCTTTTATTTTTTTAACTTGCAGTCAATTGGAATAAGTATGGAAAATATAAATTTACTTTTACTATTTATATTTTGGAGAAAATAGCCGTGGAGAAATTAATTATCATGAATGGAACGTCGTTGATTTTTCACGATGAAAAGTTTTATTTAATTAGAAAAAAGTCGGACGGAATCGTAACGTGATTTTTAGATATATTATTAATTGAAGAATGAGCTAAATAATGTAAAAGAAATCAACTGCCATCGAGTTGCAAAAAGAGTTTTATAATAAAAGATTAGCTATGCATGACAAGCCGAAAGGGATCCATTATAGTTTACCCGTTGCTATGGCCGCATAGCAACGGGTAAACTATAATGTAAACAGTGTCCATTAAGATATTATTTTGTAATAAATCAAATTTTCATGCATTAGATATTTTGTCTACACGTAGATACAAGCGGTGAAGTTTTCTACGCAAGGGCTGAGATTTTTGAAATGTAGAGATGCCATTCCCGAGGCTCCCACCATGTCGTGAATTAAGTGCTCGAAAAGGTTATTTCCGTTCAACTGAGGTGTACTTATTCGATTCCGGAATGCCAATTTAGTACTTTTTCACACTGTACGCGCTATAAATCATATTCTATTGTATTTTATTTTTGAAAGTTACAACTACCTCTTCAATGTAGTATTTTCTTTCTTTGTGTAATGGAAAATGGTACATGCAAACTTAAGATCAAATCTTTATTTTTCTATTAAGCATGAAGGTTTTTTCAGATACCCTATTGCTAAAATAATTTTGCAAATTTTATATCAGATTTTTTCTGACCACTAGGATTATTGACGTGAACTTTTTTATTTTTATTATTTCATATTTTTATATATAATCTATTTTCACAACTAATCAAGTTACTTTTAACATTCTTAAAGTAATAAAATTGAAAAAAAAATCAAAAAATCGAAAATATTGGAAAATTAATATTGGATATCATTAAAGCGGTCTCTAAAACATATATGTGAATATTTTAGGGTTGTTAGTAAAAGTTTTTGACTTTTGTCCGTCTAAAGTGGGGTTTGGCCCCACTGTACGATGCTTTCGGTGGGGTTGAAGGAAGTACGTGGAAGGGTTAGCTTTGGCGATCACCAGTGAGAACTACGGCGAGAAATTTAATCGCATCCAAGGGTGAGGGAATAATGGAGCTTCTCATCAGAATTCACGCATCCCGAGAATATTGAGTAAGAGCAATAAAGCAAGAATCGAAGAAAGAAGAGAGGAGGGGGGATCGATTTGGGTCCATGCCAAAAGAGAATGTGGTGGATGTAATCTTACCGGAGAGATAACTTAATGGAAACTCTTGGAGTGATGTCAAAAGATCCATTCTCCCTTTAAACTCCTTTCTCGCAGACCTCCAGATGGGTCACGTGATCGAGGGACTCGTTTGGGGGCGTCGATAGAGGCAGCAGCATTTTCTAAATCGTAGGTGAGAATCGTGACAGGCGTCTATGAAAGAGAGGACTTGCAGATAAGGAAGGAGCCGCGTGGAGACTGCGGAGAGCCGTTACGGACCTCATCAGGATTCCTCTTCAAACCCTTATTTCTCACTTTAGTCATGGACGTCATAATGAAAGGAACGGCTAAACACAGAGTTCTCTGGTTTTCCTCACAATAGCTACGAAGTGGAGTCTTCGCGACCCACCAATGGTTGGCACATCGGTAATGGCAGACTTTGTTTAAACAAAGGTTTCATTTCATTCCCGAAGTTCCCATTGTTGCCACGCTTCAAATGTTTTTAGCTTGGTTCTTACTGTTCTGGAAAATATCTCAATTCTGACTCAGTGCCCGACGACCTTCATACGTTTAATAAACCTAAAACACCTAAAACAAACTTGAAATCTGCCCATTTCTCCGTAAGACTTTAAGGGACATTCAGCCTAACAATGGCGGACACCTTTTCCTTAGTGGAAGCGTTTGCGACAACTCGACTAGGTAGTGTTGAGAGTGCAATCTAGAGGACACTGGCAAAACGAATTCATTTGCGCAATCTATTCAAAGATGTATAAAGATATCATAAGGAGGGATTCTAAAATGATGCAGGAGGAAGGAATGAGATTATCAAAAGACGCAGTTTTTCAGTGCTCACCCGGAAAATTTGTCCACAAGGTCGTGAAAAGTAAAAAAAAAAAATAAGTCACCGATTCTACCACCAAAGTTACTTTTTAAAGGTTGACAAAATAATACACCACAGTTTACGAGGAGTACAATAACTAAAAATATGCAGGAGCCTGCTGAAAATGATATCATGAATATTGTCACAAGAGTATAAGGAAACAGAGAGTGGCAATACCATCATTATCAAAGAAAGGAGTATAATACATGCACCGGAAAAAGAAATTCATCAGAGGATTCCGAAACCATTCAAAGTATAACCACTCAGTTGGAAAAGTTGTGAGTTGTCCTTTGTGAGCTTGAATTTCTAATTAACGGGCAAAAGTTACGTGGCCAATGAGCATGGAGGAAGAATCAAATGTATTAATATAGAGAAATATGATGGTTAAAGTTCGAGCATGTGATATGAAGCAGAGAATTGGAGGTGGCATTTATAATATAAATTCAGTTTGCCATTATTCACTGACGAAACCATTGACAACAAAGAACATTCATAAAAATATAGATAGTAGTTTTTATCCCACACAAAAATTTCTTCCTCAATGAAGAGACATTCTTTTGAAAACCTAATGCTTTCTATTACTTTGCACTTAGTGTATACTTTAGCAAGTGGTTTTAAGATTAATATCAGAGGTTATTATCACACAAAAATTGGAAACATATCAGAACAACGGCAGCAGGAACGTGGTAGCCCATTGAACAGATTGCTAGACTGCTGGCAGAGAGGTCCTGGGTTCGAATCCCGGGTGAAGCCTTCGGACTTACAAAAATCCTCGAAGTGCGAGGCATCCCAAGGAAAACGAATTAGCCCACCTACCCTGCATTTGCGACATCTAGACACCTGTGGCTTAATTCGAGGTGAAATCTACCCTCACCTCCAACCAAACTAACCTTCGGGTTGAATCTCTTAGTGGGTGAGATAGATAATGACATTAAAATAAGGGATGGTCGGATCGGATACCTGGGATCCAAATATCCGCGGATAATGCCCTTCATCGGATACATAGGATCCAAAGTCGCGGAAGACATCGGATCTGGATCCGAAATTTTGAATAATAGCTTCAGTGAATGCAGCGCCCATTTCCACCATTTTTACAAAAGGGTGGAAAGAGTTCCGATTCTATCTTCGAATTCACCGTCGCGTGCGATTCTTGTCCAACTCATGAACCGTTTTGTTTGAAAGCTCTCGCAGAGGCTACGTGGGAGAATTTCAGCCGTGAAAAATAAAAAAGGCAAAATACGACTGGCACATAGTGTGACACTTCCCAAGAGATTGAACAATCATCGGGGGAATCTCAGCGTCAGGAATTTGAAAATGCATTTGGATCCGAAAATATCCGATCCGAAAGATCCGGCTCCGAAAATCAAGGATTCGATCCGAATCCGGATCCAATAAAATCCTGGGTCCGTCCATCCCTTATTAAAATCTATTTATTTTACTCCCAGTTGTGTACATACGGGAACCATCCGATGGTAACTCTTTTGTATGGCTCGGCGGGGGTCGCAGCTGGGAATTAAGGCTATGGGGACCTTCTGAAGGGCCTAGGGGCCATAGAATACCCGCCAGGGTAAGCGGGAGGTGCGGGGGCATTCCCCCAGAAAATATTTAAGATAAATGGTTCAAAATGGTGAGTTTTACGGCTGAGTGAACATTTTGATGTTTTTTGTGAGCCATTCGTCCACCTAATATTAGTTGCTAAATTTGTCACATCAAAATATTTTTATAAAAAAATTCTCTAAGCTCTGGGGGGGGCATTTTTATCCCCTAAAACCCCCCTCACTGCGCCACTGTAGCTCGGATGGTTCGAGCTTTTCTGATTGAGGAGTTCTAATCCGGTGTATGTGAAATATTTCTGGGGCGTGAAGTAGGTTAGGGCGAGACTGACAACGGAACCGGATGGACACTCAAGAGGAAAATCATGCGAGGTGGCCCAGGAAAGAGAACTGATCTGAATGTGAGTTAGGTACTCACATTCAGGTCAGTTTTTGGCCTGACAACTCCGACAAAACAGATTTTTTTCTCTTTCTTGAGAAAAAAGAGTAATTGAATCCGAGCACCTTAGAACAATTACCTTAATGAAATGTAGGCCTCTAGAGGTGCTTCGCGTCATAAGCCAAAATTCGGGAAAGAGGACGAAAGATACGTCTGAGGAATGGACCAGTTTGTGCTCAGCAGGAGATGGACAATACTCGATCTTCTTTTGGTGATGAGGACGCTGGCATAAAGGAACACAAAGTGAAATCAGATAGAAGCTAAGCACAAGATGCACGCCTGCTCACATGATCCTATGACCTCATAGTAGGTACATCTACATCTACACACTACACCGCAAACCGCCTCAATAGGCGAGTGACGGGTGTTAGGACACCAGCCGCTGGCAAAAAAATGAATTCCCAAAAATCGGCAAAATATCTCGTCATTTATCGTTCTGTCGGACCTGGAAATGTGATGGGGTTTTAGTACGCTCATAGCCTCAGATTCTCTGACGGCTCCCAGCTTAGTTCGCTTAAAATCTGTGTAACGCTTTCTGTACGTGGTGGCTAGTAGCAGTTTTTGACAAACCGCACCGTGTTCACTGATTGACTCTTTCTGTGCCGGATCCCATATGCGCGCCACATATTCAAGGTGTGGACGGAGGAGCGCGAAATAGCAACTCTCTTTTACTTTTTCATCCAAAAAACTTCCCACAACACGCTTTATGAATACTAGCTTCACCAGGGCTCTGCCACAAACATTTCTTGAAGATACATTGATACATACAGAATGAAGATACTGACCGAGATAGGAATACACTGGACTGGGAAAAGAATTACGGAAACTTTTAACTCGTGAAAGTTATATATAAGAGTGGCTAATGAAAATAAAGAATGATTAGTGTGCAGCAGATGTATTAATTTCTAGTTACCATAATTTCTGAGTGTTTCAGGAAAGTAAATGAGATGGGTAAATGGCAATCATTAGAGAACAAAATGTAGATAGCTGCTAAATTTAGATCACTGATTTTAATACGCAGGTCAGAAAGTGTTTGAAATTTTATATATTACTGGGCTAATTTTAACGCCTCATAATAGATATTTATAATTAATAAAGATATGCCGAGCTAATCAAATTTTCTAACAGATTTAAAGTATTTCAGGAGAGGACTAAAGCAATCAAGTCTCCAAATCTCCTGTACCCAAGCTTGAAAGAGCAGATGGTAAATTTAATGATAACGACATTCCTGAAAGTTACTTTTTATCGTCAAACTTAAGCCTTAAAGAATGCAATGAAGAAATTGTATGAAAGATTACAAGAATCACAGCTCTACTGAAAAATGATAATAGCAAGTTAGGAAAAAGGATGTATGGAGATAGAATAGCATTTACGTCATCGGCGCAGAAAATATTGATATTTAGATATTGAAACCTTACAATAAATCACTTTGGCTTCAAATTTAACCCCCAAAAATAGATGGGACTGCTTCAATAAAGGAGCTTAATCAGACCCAACCCTTGCAGTAGTAGTGTACTGTAGTCGTGTTTGTTTTACAGTATTATGGCATCAGTATAAACGTAGCAATGCCAGAGTAAATCGTCATATTTCTCCGCGCAGCAAATGGAAAAGGTTAAATAGCACCAAAAAATGAGCTGGGAAGGAGGAAATAATTGTATATTGTGACTATAGTTAAGAGCTGCAGTAAATAAAGTTGTACAATAGGAGAACAGTAGATAGAATTGGTAATGGTAACGAAGGGCATTGCTACGCTATGGCTACACCCTTGATTAAAAAACAACTGATATTTGTGATCAAATATCGCGAAGTTATCCTAAACATCCGTTATCCGAAATGCTATCCGTTAAAGAAAACTGAGAATAATACGGAGCTATTACGAATAATTCACAAATGCCTTTAACCACAATGGAAAAAAAACGTATTCTAAACGTATCCCATAAGATATGGATTCACCTACTGAGATTTTTACTCTGAACCAGAAAGTTATTGGACGTGCACGTGAAAGTTGGGCATAAATTTATTCTGATGATATCACGTCTCGATTTTTCATGAGCATTTCGATTACGTACACTAATACTTGATTATTAAATGGAATAGAATGTGAGGGAAAATTGAAAAAAAACTCCCCACACTTTGTAAAAAAAATAGCCTAAAAAGTGAGACCTCCAAACACGAAGGGGAGGAAATTCCCACAATGCCCTTCAGCTGAGCGAAACTAATGAAAGGACTTGATTGGTAGATGAGTTTCCTTCATGGCCACGGCTGTCTCAGCAATTCAGCTCTGGCGTGTTTCTAGTTTTTGGCGTAGGAGTTCATTTCGTGAAGTGTTCCTCTATAGTTAAACGAAAAAATAAAACCTAACCTCAAACGCAATGGTAGTTGAACTACCTATTTTTTCAATTGCTTATTACCTAAGGTTGTAAGAGTGATAAGGTAAGTGTGTAAAATTGTAATGTTGGAAGAACTCCCACAGCTTGCCGCGAACTGCCAATAACTTTTTCTTCTTCTCTTTGTTTTCATTCCCTTCACTAAAAGTTTCGCGACAGATGTCTTAAACCAATGTGAACTAAGACCTCTAACATTTTTGTTGTTATTTGATTGAAATAAGATTATTTTTATAATTATGTTTGTATTATGACTCAATCTCTTTTCTTTGCAGTTCAGTTTTCCTGTCTGTGCCACAATTTTTGGCCTTCATTTACTGGGAGTCAAAACTATTTTTGAATGAAAACGAAATGAGGGCAAAATCTAAAAAAACAGCAAACTTACTCAAATATTTATGAATTTAACATCAACGGCAAGCAATCGTGTCACTTGGAAAGCCTCTGAAGGGAGTGGCAACATTCTGCAGTGCGAAAAAATGTATTTCTATCATGTAATCGGAAGATATCCTCCGATTCCCCATTAATGATATTTAAAATTGAGAATTTTGGTACATCAAATTTTTTATTTAAAACTCTACACGTTTCACGTGATTCGTTAATGTAATCAAATTTTAATGATTTACTCATGCATTTTCTTGCATCATTATTGCTTTTTATATTTATTAAAGAGAGTTTCATCATTTTTCCGTCTGAGATATGTAAATTTTTGTGTTCCAAACATTGATTTTATGGAAATAAGTGAGGGAAATCCACTCACGTTATATTAAAATTCAATTATTTTGCGTTGAGCACTGGGATGCCTTGTTCTCTTTTTCACACGATATATCCCAATGAATTCAGTTTAAATGGGCCGTTTACACCACCATTGGTTCCAAATTTTTCAGACCATTGAATTTAAGAACTCATTTTATCAACTGCCTTTCCTCGCTTTCCGCTACATAATCCAAATGAGTCGAGAACAAATGAACAATCTTTTTCACGCTGCACCATCGGAAAGGCTCCGATCGCAGTGAATGCTTTCACTCGGCCAATCTGTTTCGGTTTGTTTTATTGCTCACGCGTCCCAGGGGCACGATCGGATCCCACACACAAAAAAAACCGTGTAGCGCCAATATTTTAAGATTTCATGAGGATGAGAAGGTTCTGACACGGCCCCAAATGGAACGGATCGCGAGTATTGGGGTGATCCACACGGCTACGGGCACGGAGGGTTGAGGTAGCGGGGGAAGGGGGAGAGTGCGAACGCAACAAGTCGATCGGATCACGATGGGAAGAAGGCGGATGGAATCCTTGTCGGGGAAGGCGTAGCGGAGGCAGTGGAGTCCATTCCGTGCGTGGAAAAATACAAAGAATTTTTCATTTACCATATTTAACGTATCACAGCGATTAAATTCAATGTAAATATCACTTGAAACTTTGTTTTATTCTCAATCCTATTTTACATCCACTTCAAGCTCTCCATAACAATTCATTATTTATCTTTTATCACCATAGCATCGTCTCAAACAAAGAAATAAAATAAATCAAAATAAAAACAAACATACTCACAAATAAACAAAACAAATAACAAATGAACTTAAAAACAGAAAATAAACTAAACATATACAAAAGTGATATTGGTCATAAAGGCACATGCATCATATTTAATGTTCGGAATTTCAACGACGCCTTCATCAATTTAATGCTTTTTCGGCCTCTCCACTGTTGTGTAAAGTTCTCGTTTGAAAATGCAGCAGTTTCCCTCGCATTACAGGAGGCATCTTCAATTCCAAGTGCTTCAATGCCATGTTTTGGCCACATTCAAGTACTTAGATCTGACGATGTGAATGTTTCGGGCTACACCACCACAGTGGGGAAACCCGAAAAAAAAGCATTAAATTTATTGATGAAGGTTTCGTGAATATTCCGAGCATCAAACATGGCAAATGAAACTTAATTTATACTTTCCGCACAGCTTTACATATACCTAAGCGATTTTATCGACTTAGCTTAATTGTAAAGGATGGCCATATAACAAAATATTTCACTTAGGGCCTACATGAGGAGTGGCGGTAAATCTCCAACCGAGAGAAAGAGATTAAGATAGGAGCAGTTAGAAGTTGAAAATGCAGCACACAATGGTTGATTTCGTGGTTTAAGCAAAGAAAAAATATTTTTTAAATAAGTTTCAAGAATAGCGTGAAATTTGGTATCGCATTTATATATTCCATGAACGAACTCAAACCAGAAATAAAATTCTGCCCAAAATGCTTGTTAGTTAGGTAGTGAAGCATTTAAGTTGTAGGATTTAAGTTGAGCCACCGGTCACAATCCATGATTGCTGTGCCCTTGTCTCAAGCGTGACCCATATCTCCTCAGTATAGAAAGGCTTCTAAGATACTCCGAATCAATACGGACGAAATATTAGGAATAATTAGTACAATCAGGACATGGGCAAAATCATGCAGCATCCTATGCGAGATCGATCACTGAATTTGTCCTTCCAAATAACCACCAATGTCAGTTTTATCTCGTATTTCAAATATGTACAACAAATCAGTCAATTCAATCAAGAAATATGTACGACAAGTAAGAAAATATTAGCGAATTCCAATAGATAAATATGTTCAACGGAGGTCCTTGGTCACTTGGCTGTTAACCAAAGACCTTTTCGCCCACTTGCGCCAAACGAAAGTACATATTATAATTTTGTAGGTAACATAAATCCAGCGAAAGGATCTTTAAGTATGGTTCATATGATATTAGCTCACCGTATTTCAATTTTTCTGATGTAAAATTAACTCTTCAGCCATAATGTACCTCATCATAAAAGTGTTATCTTTAGGGCTATTTTATTTTTAATTGTGCATTGTAAATTTGTCCTTAGGCTTTTCCTCGATTCGGCGGGTTTTTTGACACTACTTTGGTTCAAAATCACCTTTTTTGTCGAGAATTTGTGACCAAATTACGGGAATTACAATTGAAAAGTTAGTATTTTGTCTGGTTATTTCTTTGAAAAATAGCCACCAAGCACGCAGATTCGTGTAACTTAGGAACGGAGCACATCTTGTTGTATTAATCTCTACTTTCATTATTGAAAGTGCACAAATGATTTATTTTTCATCAGAAAGAAAAGTTTCTAAGCCTATTACTTTTTCGGAGAATCCTGGCTATGCAACTCCGGTAAAAATAGCAGTTAACTTAATATTTATGTTTTGAGCCGATATAAGTTGTCATTTTTTTAATATTTGACATGTTCTGATAATGATTGCATTAAAAAAATAATTTCGTCCTTATAATACCGAAAATCAACCGTTATGCACCTACGCGTAGGAGGCCTACGTAGCTACGTAGGCCTCCTACGCAGCGATGACTAAGTCAATTCCTCGAACCAACGATCCATCAATCCGACTCGATTCAATATTGATTCTTTTCGATTGCTAATCAATATAATTTCTGTCGTTGATGCAATTTATATGAAATGATTATTTGAAAATTACGTAAAATCTTGGACAGCGCACATCGCGAAGTATAATTAGCTGATTGTAAAAAATGCCCGATAAATAATAAAACATAATAAATCTAAGTCATTGGGATACACTGAATGCCGTTTCAAAAATGTAAGAAAAATAAAAATGGAACAAAGAATTGTAATTGCGCTGAGTGACGCAACAGTGAGGAAACACAGTAAAAATATTATTTTAAAAAATCACGATTTATTCGAAACTGTTCCTCAAGATTGCAAATTATAATTCAAAGAGATCAAAAATACATTGGTATAATTGAAAAAAAATAAAATTAACGTTGAATTCCATTCTCAAATGTACGGTCATTCAGATTTTAGCACCAGCAAGAAGACAAGAAAGACCACTGGACATAAAGTTCGTGCACTTTATTTTGTCTCCATTTAGCAATCCAATTCTATGCTGAGTCCGTGCGTATTTCTGCATTTATTCTTGATTCCAATTTCAGTAAAAGAAACATCCCACACTTCGGTGTATGCAATTGGTTACTTAATGGCAGATTAATTACTTTGACAATGTATTTTCGAGAAAATCAAATGATCAAAAAGAATAGATGACAGGATAAGGTAGCCTCATGTTTACGTGAAAAACTATTGAAAATCTGATGTCGCAGTTTTTATTTATATTCGTCCTAAACTTCTACGGAAAAAATTATATGAGGCGATATTTTCGTATTAGTAAAATTTCATTTTCGATGAGTGTCTAAAATAATATTGGTATTTCACCAAAGCATTTACTACTTTTTCCCGTGGGTATGAACCCAATGGATGAAAGATAGAGAGGCAAGCAAGACCAGGATGTAATCATGAAGAGGAGTTGCACATCCTATAAAATTGTGAATGTCAGTTTTGAGAGGAGATTAAAACAAGAAATGAGTCCACAGACACATTCCAGAACGCGACGATTATGAAGGTGTAAGGCAACAATGCAAGAGCTACAAAAAAACAAGGCAAAGAATTGTTTCATGGTGGAATAATGGCAGGCCTTTCAGCGATGCGTGATGGATGGGGAGAGCATGAGAGCACATCGCGCTGCCGCTCCGTTTCCGCGAAAAGGCGGACGCCCTCTCATCCCGCGAATCCACCGCCTTCCGCGAATCGTCAAATTGCTGGCGAGGTGGTTGGTTCGCGTCAAAGGGGATATCATCTCCCACACACATGCTCGCAAGCTCTCCAAATGACGGAATATGGATGGAGTGCGCGCACAAGCGGCGTGGTAATGAGGGCGACCGCACCCGGAGCGGCGGCAGCAGGCTGCTGTGTTTGTGTGTGCGGCGGCGGGAGATTAAAAGCGGCGATGATGATGATGATGAGAGGGGGCTGATGGGAAGGGTGCAATCGTTGGGAAGGGAAAGGAAAGATACTCCTTCCGAAGCGGAGAATTTAAAAAAAAGAAAAAACGCCTTGAAAGATTCAAAACCTAATGAAGCGGCGGGGATCGATGTGCATACGATGAAGGAAGGGCTCCTCCGGATATCGCCTCTCGACTGCGGCCGATGGACGAAGCGGCCGACCGCCGCACAGTGGAGCAAAACGCCATTCCAGGAGGACGAAATTCCATTTTATGAATCTTTTACTGTCCGACTTTAGCCAGAGGTATTTGACGTTAAACATTACAGAGCACCTAAAATACCACAAGTTATTGTTTGGAGACCACAAGCTCGTTGTCAAGGAGATGGAAAGTGGCGCCACTTCTGAAAGGGGTACGTTTTAGGGGATAATAAAATGATCTCCGATTAAGATTGAGAGAGTACAAAATGATTTTCATCATAGTTATCAGACACATTACTATGTTGATAAGCTTCATCGTTTAGGCGGCTAGCCGTCTCTTTGGGTCGGATTTTGTAGTATGCAGTTACGGCGAGTTGCTATATCGTTTTTTAGGTGCAGCACACAGGAAAATCGTAAGAAATATCATGAAGATTATAAAATACGGCCGATATTGTAACGACGATCGAAAAGAGGAAGCTTAAAACGTAGTGCGCTTCTGTTTCGTTGTAAGAGTCGCACAATAATTAAAGGTTCTCTTTAAATTATTTCTACGGACACAGGCGAAAAGTTCTATCCAAAGCCGAGTTATGAATAAAAATGAAATGCTACATCAATGTTTCCTAGAACAATGGATAACCTTTGTGAGTGGTTTAAAAGAAAATTTATCTTTAATTTCAGTTGAATAGCGACGCGCGATAGTCGTGTGAACGCACCTCACACATTCATTGTATTTTTTTCTGTAATGCACTTTCACATTTAAAGTAAAGGTGGGAGTTGGCAGAGGGGCTTTCTACTGCTGGGCCCGAACTAGTTGTAAATGGAGGCCATGAGCTGAGCTTGCGTAAAGTAACTCAATGGACAATTGTTTGACGGGATTGAATCAAACTGAAGGCGTCAACGAAGAAGAGAATGGGAAGACTGAAAGCGTCGCCCTGCGGAGTAACAAGTATAGAGCTCGTTCCCAAACACTAATTCATTTCTATCTAAATCTCTAATTTTATTCTGATTCAGTTTGGTGAACACGTGGCGCAGGTTTTATTTAAAATTTCAGTGGAAATTACTAAGTTTGATTATTCCATCAAGATTTTTCAACATTATCACCTGGAAGTTACTCCCAAAGCAATCAACTTAAGTAATATCATGTTTTTGAGTTTTCTGGGAGACAGGTATGGCATTTTGTCATTAATTTTCTACCGATTCTTCCTACGAATTTTATCCATCTGCAGATGACGCTTGGCATAAATGTACTAAAATATATTATCAGAGCATGATTCTTTTCCCTTGACCTTCTGGAGGTTGACTTCATTTCCATTGTGCAGAGCTACCGCCAGTAATTCCCATGAAATGTAGCTCATGAAATGTAAAAACAACATTCACATTTAACCAAAATAAAATGGATTGACAACAAAATTACGGATATAAAGATCATAAAAAATATATGTCGACACATATCACCGATGCAAGAGAGGACAGGTATCAATTCTATTGAAAAATAACATCCTAGTTATTCCAACATAAAATGGATGAACTTGGGGGAACAAAGATTTCCTCAATCTATGTTCGATTTCTCAGATATATCTTCGAATAATTTAAATCATGATTTTCTAAAAGAATATTCACAATTAGTTTCAGTTGAATAGGCATACACGTTAGTCGTAGTTAGCAATTTATGCACGGGAAGAGTGAACGGAAATATTGATGCATTTAGGATTGATTATCTGAATTAAGGTTAAAAATACAATATTATGCGCAGTGACGTATGAGTTCTCATTTGATCTCTTTTTTATGAGATGATACAGAGCGCATTAAGGAGGAAACTATTTCGTGAGGTAAAACCTCTAAAGGAGTTGAATTTAATTAAAACATTGACACTTATTTTTAATGATAATTTTGTAAATCAATAAATGAATAAATGTCACTTTATGCATCTGAAATAGTCAAATTGCTGAGTATAAAATATCTGCATTAGCCTTGAGATATTTTAAAATTTAATGGCAGATTGGAATTATTTTCTTTAAAAAGATTTAAGGAATCAGTTTCGATGACATACATATACAGATGCAGAGCCCATAGTGAAATTTTATCGATTATTTATTATTTTAGTGATTTCAGGTCAATTAAGAGATTACCAGCGCCAATTAATTCATAATTAAGTTTTTTCAAAAGCTCTGAAAAACAGATACTTATGGCTAATCGATTGCTTTTGTACAATGCACATCTATTAACATAAGATGCATATAAAAGTTATAAATGGTATCAATGCGGCACGAGCATTTACTTAAAAATCACATCCGAAAAATATATCCCTAACGATCCATCTTCTCTCAAAATCAAACTTTTGCATTACAATATTAAAAAATGCATACTCAGTTTGAATATATATGAAAAAAGTATCGTAGAGCAGGGATCTTGATGTCATTTTTATGGAATTTATAGAAACCATTGCTGAAGGCACATACACTAGTTTCGATGAATTGCATCAGTTCTATCCTTGCCGTCATCACTAGACGAGACGATTGATTCCCTGGATACGATGGCAAGTAATACAAAACCGCTTACCCTCAAGGATGTCACCCGATCCATTACAATAATTTACGACAAAAAAGTTTCACGGCAAGTGAAAACTCACATGTTGCTGTTGCCGAGATTAAACAATGATGGTGATAAAAATCAGCTGTTCAAAATTTTGAAATATTTCAAAATTTTCGGTATCATGAAAGGAGAGTAAGGAAAATAATACCTTAACGTGCATATTTTTGGAATCCTTGAGCATCTGATTCCACCCAGGTAAGTGGTCAACCAAGTCAACCTTCAATCCATACAAAGGCTAGGTACACGTGGGTTTATATCAACGGATGGCCGACGAGATGTTCATATCGGATAAATAAACGAAAGGGGAGAATCCATCTAAGCCAAAGGCTTTATTGCATTTGGGAGAAAATTAAATCAAGGATTAAGCCATGGAATAACAGTGTTTTGAGGAAGGTCATCCAGATTTACAAGTATTCCAACTGCGCAACATTTACCCAGCGTTACGGATGTTTATACCTCACGTGGATAACTGCATAAATGGACATTTTCACGGGCTTCACATTTGTGCTTGGCATCAAACAAGAAAAAAATAGCCTTTTCCGGCTTCCTTGACTTTTTGGAGTTCCGTGATTAATAATGATTAAGATTACGAGTTATCTTTTCGTGTAATAATTCCAACAAATGCATTATTTCAAGATTTTCTGAGGATAAATTTGATTTTCCTCCATTAAATTTCGTTAAAAATGCTATATTATTCTATAAATTCATGGATCATCGACTTTTACACAGAGAATCATTTGTAAGACATTCATCATTCCCTTTCCAAGAAAACATCGACAATCATAATCTACATCTCAAGCCGCCTCAATAGGCTTGTGGCGCGGATTATAAGGACATCAGATAACAAATAAAATGGAACTGCGCTGACGAACTTCGTAGCTGAATTCCTTTTAATACTGCGTAGAAATTTCTGGGCGCCCGTAGCAGTTTTTGACGAGTCGCGCGGATTTACTTTGAATTTTACTATGTTCAATGTTCATGGATGAAGTCTTTCTGCGCTGGATCCCATGTGCTCGCTGCATATTCCAGGTGCGGCCAGATGAGTGCGAAATAGCACCTCCCTTTTACTTTCGTACCGGAAAATCTCGTGCGACCTTATCAACTTTGGGACCCATTCATTTGCCATCCGCTTTTCATGAATTAGTGACGTCATTGCAGTTCTGGTTAATGTATTCGGTATTTTAAACAGATTTTACTCTCAGCAATAAGGCCAATTGAAGTTTATAACATTAATTTCAATCGAATAATCTGTCACCGAAAAGGACCGATCGAGAGCGGAATATTGCATCCTCTTCGCCATAACACTGGTTCTGTTTCGCACTGCACTTAAAAACCATCATAGGTACTCTTAAGGCCGTTTTACACGGTACACAGAATTGCGCAATCTGACGTACGTGCGAAGGCGCAATCAAAATTGCGTCGTGTAAAGCGGTGAATTGCTAGAACACATGAGAGAATGCGTGGATGCGAAACGGAAAAATAGCCCCTGTTCTAATTTCGTTCATGCATTCGCGCAATTCCGCGCCATTTCAGAAATTAATGCAGCTCTAACCTACGCAATTCCGTGCCCCGTGTAAAACGGCCTTTAGCGAGTGTCCTCCGACTAGCACAGGGTTAAGTATGAAGGAAAACGCAACTGGAGGCAACACTTTGTTGCATGTCTTTGGACAAATACGAGGCAAGAGCAGCCGAGGTGAGCTGACCTCGGCGGTGCGGCGATTACGGCGTTCCGTGTCTCGTTTACCCGCGTGTGGCGGGCCGAGAGTGGACGGTCGAGGCGGCCTCTCTCGACGCGAAGCGATTAAAAGCGTAAATAAGTGATCAGCGGCGGTGGCATTGGTCGATGAAGAGGTTGGTATGAGGGGTTGGGGGAAAGTGGATGGGGAGGGAATCGTGTCATCTGCGAGGGTCCCTGCTTCAAAGATTGATGAAGCGTAAAAGTCTTCTTTTCCCCTCCGTAAAACTACGCATTAAACTATACGACGAGTTTTCTAGACACAGTGCAAGTTCTTGATGTGCGAATTCCATATTTATCGGGGTTATATTTTCGAGGAGAGTCCTCTGATCCTTACCCCGAACGCCAATGGTAAATATCAGATTAATATAAAAGCCTGACAGGAATAAAATCTGTAGATTCGGTGAATCGATGACCGCTGAGACGATCTCTGAACAAATGAAGATCTAGATGAACAATATTGTCTCACTGAGAAATAAGCATGATTTTTTCCTAAGCAAAATTTCAAGACCTTATTAATTTAAGGTTTTATGAATATAAATTTAATTATCTTTCACTCAAATAGTTACCACAAAGTAATGCAAAATAATTTTAGGTATTGAGACCACAGCAATTGTTATATAGCAAATACTATTCATATATTCAAATTTTCATGCGACCTGATTGAAAAGACCAACCGTGTCAAAATATGAATCAAAAATATGACGAAAAGAAATGACTCTTTAACGAATGACGCATCTTCCACTGAAATTAAAAAAATGAGGGGTAAATTTCATCAATGGCAATTTCTACAATCTTATTGAACGTTATTAATGACGGAAATGTAATCAAATTATAAATGAAGTCCAAATCGATAACTTTTGGTGATACTCCGCAGTTTCCCCATGCAATATGAGACTTTTGTTTTGGGGTCGATCAATGGTGTTGTTCTTGAGGGGAGAGGCGATACACCACTTTAACCAAACTGGTATGCAATCTCTTTTAGCGATAATTGCGTCTGCTTGGACAAGCGGCGGGGGTCACATTGGTGCGGTGGATTTAGTGTTGGCTTCACACCTCGTGGGTCCGGACTCAAATCCTGACGGTGGTAGAGAATTTTGAAAGACTGCTTATGTTGAGGACACTCCAAGTGCAGCACTCCGTCTATCGGATGGGACGTTAAGCCGTGGTCCCTTGCGCGCATTTTGCTGGAAGCAGGCTAATACCGACGCCAGGTTTCTCTCTACCCATCCTTTCATAACCTTCTTTTCCTACCCTTCCCTCATTGCGCAAATGACATTAGCTGTCGGTCGCCCCTTCAATATACCACCCCATTGTACAAGTGGCTTTATGATATTCTTCACCTACTTTTTAGCGTTGTGTGTCGGTCTGGTGTAAGATCCACCATAATTATCTTATGAGATATATCTTTACATGAATTACACCCGATGGCTGCCGTAGCGTCCTCCTATGCGCTGAAATTCCAGTAGCTGCTTCTCGAGATCTTATCACAGCTGTTACTTTTTTTATCTCTTCACCGATTTTCACTTACTAATTACTGGTATTTACAACATTCCAGCTAAGTAAATTCGCCGAAAAGTGAGCCAGTTCTTATAACCCCCATATCATACACATGTGACATCAATAAATATTTGGAGATCATGCGAATACTCGGCGAAGAAATTAAAATTAGCTGCCACTGCTTTTAGATCGTCTCTTCAAAAGGTTACTAATGGCATGGGCGTACCCCAAGGTGGTAATCACCTTGGACGTACCCAGCGAGGGGCAGGAGGGGGCAGCAGCATCTCCCCCCCAGAATCAAAATTCGCAAATGTCTGTAAGGTAAATAATATTATTTCAAGCAAATAATTTTAAAGACTAATAAAGAGCTGTTACATTTTCCTTAAAATGTTGGTTTCATTCACCTTTTCCATGCTTAAATGTTACCTGTAACTTGAACAACCATGGCTTGCCCCCCCCGCCCCCCCCCCTAGCTTTGATCCTGGTTACGCCTTGACTTATGGGTAGGTAAGAATTCGAGAAGATATTCCTAAATAACCTTGTCTATTTTTTTTTCAGAAAATACGGGGGGCAGTCGCTAAACCACCCCTGCTCTTGTTTGGAAATTATATAACCAGCATGCGCTGTGCGACCGGTATGAGGTAAACTGCCGTGGGGCATGGAACAGGCCGAGGGAGGAAGACCGCCCGTGCACCCGCTCTAAAAGCGGGGATATCCCTCCGCCCATTTCGAGCATGAGCTCCTTCCACGCCTCACGCGATTCTCTCGTCCTTAAAGAGTCAAGTGCTGAAGGTTAAGCGGTCATCGGTACATTTCATTCGGGTAATTTTAGCGCAAGAGAACTTTGTCACAATTGGGTATTTCTGGAGTGCGGAAACTGCTGTTCACAGCTTTGCGTTTGTCGGAAATACCGATTTATCTCCAGTGAAAATAAATGATTGCACCCACTCATGCTAGGTGCACACGGTCAGTCAAAGAAAATCGCTACCAGGCATCGGCATCGCCAGAAAAGGAGGTCCACTACAGCGAGCTACACCGAACAGAAGCTGGTCAAAATTTTCTAGAGACTTTTTTTCATACATAATTACTTTTGAAGCATAAACTGGAGACATTTTTTAAATTCTCACTCCCGTATGGATGACCTTTCCAAATACATATATTATTTAAATAAAAAATGGTAGTACGGGTATATGATTTATTTACTTTTGGACGCTTGAAACGTATATGGGTAACATACGTTGAAATATTTTCGATGGATAATGATGATAATGGTTAGAATATCTATCTTCGTACAGCAATTTAAAGACTACTATACTTCATCATCAGTCAACAATCCTAAGATTGGTTTGACGCAGCTCTCCAAACGCTCTCCTATCCGCTAGGCTTTTCATAGTGAAGTATTTAATCTCTGGTACATCCTTAACACTTGTCCTATGTAACTCATTCGGAGCCGTCCCTTGCCCGTGCCCTCGCCTATTTTCTGCTCACCTTTTCCAATTAACAATGCTTCTGAAACTTAAAATTTAAATGGCCGCAGGATTTCGTTCTCATACTTATACACAGATTAGCGGTCTTTTCGCCACGCATTCCGTCATAGCTTGGGCTACACGACGCTTTGCCTATTGTGCTTTTCCTATTCTAGGTAATAGAGCTCCCTTGGTAGGTGAATGATTCTACTTGAACATGATTCTTATACCATACATACCGCTATCTTTCACTATGGACATTGTTTTTCTATTTTATGAACCCAATACGTTAGTTTTTCACTGAAAGTCAACGTAAAAAAATTCCTTTACAAAGATGAAGCGATCTCTTACGGCTAGGCAATTAAAGATAAATAAAATTCTCCAGTAGTCGTAGGCAATTTTTGCCACTGGTCAAGAACAGCAAACGCATTGTGTAGGTTTACTAGGCAAATCCAAGAGATCAATTAAAGCCGCTCCACCAGAAATCCCTCCCTGTGGTGCTTTGCGGGAGCGTTAGGTACCTCGCCACAGACGCATGCACACAACGCAGATATTATTCTTTGCAGGAGCTAAAGGGACCTCGCTACGAGTACCAGGGTTATAACCTATGGTCCTTCACGGGACTGATGGCACCCAGCGAGAGATGCCTGGTCATCCACAAAAACACACTCACGCAAGCATTCAAAAGCACATGCACTCACACACAATTGGGCCGGACTTTTGGGAGAATCAGTTCCATAACACGAGCAAGGTCACGAACGAGGTAAGAGGTACGAAAGAGGACGAGGTAAATGACAAATACGCGTATTTCGGCTACAAAGTGGCCCTCTTCAGCGTTTTGAGGGAACACCGTCACGTCCGCCAAGGGTGAAGTGATCTAGAATTTCTTTGTCCACGTATTTTCGATTTGAGAAAAATAGATTTCAGAGCCTGAAATACGCAGGGATTTCCTAAGCCCTCGTCTAGGCTGCGCAGGAAGCAAGTGGGGAGACTAATCAAAATTCGTAAGTGCTCGGCTCATGAGTTCAAACATGTTTCCAATGACGTTGCGACACGACTGCACTCCCGCCTCGGGGCAAACGATTTCGGAGCGCGGGGCGCGCTCGGGAAGAGCAAGCATATCATGTTGCCAGGGCCAATTTTAATTGGAATTTTCATTGCCTGCGGCTCAATTTCCTTTCTCGCTTTTGACCTTATAAATTTGGAGGGGCTCAGAGACACCTAGTCAATGTCAAAGCAGGATCAAGTTCCACTCAGAGAACTGAATTTTATGCTCGTGTAATCTTAAAATATCACAAAGTGAGATGAAAAGACAAGAGGATGGCAAAAAATTGAAGCATGGTAAATATATAGGAAGCGTGTTAATAGAGCTAATAGACCATAGACAAAAAGAAATGAAAATTTTAAAAAAACCTTAACGAAATCCACATGATAAAATTTAAATTTTGATACACTAGCACACATTTTGTGCGGAATGTAAAAAATATTTTTTATTAGTCACAGGAATATGACCAAGATTGGATTTAGATAGCATTTTTTTCTAAAATACTGTCATTAGGTATCATAAAATATGCTATATTCATGTAGGAGCCACAAAATGTCAACACTCTATGAAAATGAGTTCTTCATTTGACGCAGAGGATATTACTCAGGCGATAACAATGAGTCCACAGGGATGAGCATCCATGGGAATGGACCAAGAGACGACCTTAAATAGGAGGTATCTCATGAGACAGGACTTTGGGTGATAGACAACATTGCCGCAACAAAATGAAACTGCAAGGGCAGAGGAGAAACTATATGCACCAAAAGAACGCTTCCAACTATAAACAGCCCAAACAGAATAAACCTGAATGCTGAGGTTCAAATTTTTTCATCTACCTCAAATATGACTAAATTAGAGTAAATGAAGGTGGCGTGGGAGGATCCAGATAGGTTTACAGGGCGCGGTTCCACGTAAAAAAATCCGAACACTTTGCAAAGCACACCTGTTAACTGGCATGAGGTAAACAGACTACTTCTCCTGACAATGACATCTGGCATAACTTGCGATTTCTTTAATCAGCATTTCAGTAAACCACCATCTTGCAACCAGATTTGAGGAAGAATACTGGTAGGAGGTCACGATAATAATTCCTTGCTAAATATAAAATAATAATAGAACAAATAGATGAAATGCAACGGACAGATGAAATTTCAGAGTTATCTCAGGAAGTAAAAATACCATCAATGATCGAGAAAATGGACACGACACGTAATAGCCACAACTTTGAAAATTACTTTGTTTATGGTCAAGAATAGCCGGAGGGTCTTCAACAAAAAGTAAATCATAGAATGAGTAAATGGTTGAATTGTTCGTAGAAAACATGTCATGTAGTAATTTCATAAATTTGCCGTTTGTGAAGTCGTCGGAACGCACTTGCTGCGATTCCATATGAGGCATACCCTCCCTCAGGTCTACTTTACCCTTTTCATCCCATTTCTGCTCGGCATTCTCTAGATATTCCCAACCCCCATTTATCTTCAACATATTAGGTAGTGCATCTTTCTCTCTCCAACACCTATTCAATATTTATCCATTATCGGAAATTTTAGGGTATCCTGCCAAAATCAGACGCAGCTCACGAGGGCGGAAAACTAAAAACGGTATCCATATTTTTATTCTTCCATATTTGGGGAAACCAGCACCCAAACAACTGCTAGACAGTTAATGCGGCCCTTGGGCTAAAAAGTTGGGCGACCCCTGCGCTGGAGAAATAATCTGAAGGAACAATGGACAATCCACCTTTTCCAGTCAGGAACCAGTAGATATGGTAATATCCAAAAGGTATAGGAATATTGAAGGAAGTTACTATTTTCTATTTTTAAAGCTGTACTCTAAAGTTAAAGCATGAAAGGGAAAATTTCCATTTTCTATTGATACCAAATACTTTCGAATACTAAATAGGCTATATTTCATTTAAATAATTACTTAAGTTGCTATCAAGCTCTAACTATCCTGACAGATGATTTTGTGATCATTTTATACTATCATTTATTAATATTTTAATTAGCTGCTAAATCGGATATTAGATAAATGGTCCTGTAACATTTTAATGCAAGACTATTTCCTTCGTCAAATAATTTTTAGTGCACAAAAGTTCATTGTTAAATACCCTGAGTTAATGTTTCTTCATAATATACAGCGATACATGCTATTTATAGTAAGCATATATATTGAATGAGCACTTATAACTATATTAATAACAGCAGTTGTTCGCATTCACTATTATTTCAGCAAGATCAACTGTCTAAGACGATAGAGGTGTAATAAAAATAAGCAGTGCGGAAATATTTGTCTTAAATTAGTAACGACTATTTATCTCAAATATAAGTTATGTGTAGCAAAAGATTTTAAAACGTCTTTTGTGAGCAAACTTTAAAAAACCGAAGGATTACTTTCAATTTTAGCCATAACTTTTTTAACTTTAGACGCTCAGGAGGATGGCGTTGAAAGGGGCGTCTCTCCCCACGAATTTTGGAGACACTTCCCGCATTCCAATCGGGGACAAAAACCCATTGGGAGCAGGAGTGACCCAGCTCTCTAATTTGGTCTAAGTAGTCACTAGAGGCTCGGACTTTTTCGCAAAAGGTTTTCAGACATATTATGGGGAAAAATATTTTGAATGAAATCATTTAGGTTAACGGAACTCATTACCTAAATAATAGTCTTAATATCCAATGAATGACATAATTTTCACTCCCGAACAGGATACGAAACTAAGAGAGCACAGATATCCTTCGAAATACCAAAAAAAAACTACTGCAACATTAATTATTTCAACGAACCACGTGCGAAGGCATGACCATGGCATGCCGAGGTATCTTGAGTGATATCTTGATGGTAGGAGGAATTATTTACTTTGAATTTCATAAATTACCCTTTTAAAATACTTAACTTAATCTTAGATTGATCTTATTCCTGCCCTAAGATAATAGGAGGCTACATAATCGCCGCTGCTCGTGAAAATGTAACTTACATTATCTCCAATTATATTCATATAATTCGAAGAAAACAATAGGAATATTTGAAATCAACTGCTACTCCCAAGCAATTATAAAACTTTCGTCATACGCTCATAAAAAAGTCTCTTACGATTAATTTCCTTCGGCTGGCGTCCACGAAACTCACAGGCTGCCTCGGAGGGTACACCTTTTACATTCTTTCAGCCGATGGCATCGAGGCGACGAGAAAGGATCAACTCCAGCTGAGACTCGACCGTTAAAAAGTCCTATTTCATTCAGCCTCGGGAATTGAAGAAATCACATTCACCGGTATCGGTGAGGGTGCGAAGTGTCGTTTCGGAGCACAAATGAGCTGGTTTCACGCGCACCGCACCACGAAGGACAGTTGAATCGCCGCGCGGAAGGCGCACCGACTCCTCGCAGGATTTTTCGCTCTCCTCCTCGCGCTCCGCGCCACGCCACTGTCCTCCGCCTCGCACCAACCCCATCCCCGTCACGCCCCCCTCCTCCCCGAGTGGCAGGAGGTGGAACTAACTCTCCCTCCCTCCCCCCAGGCACACACTTAAGAAGCAGCGACCCCTCCACCATAGCCTCGTTCCTCCTCCGGGAACATCATCCACTTCAGGTTGTTAGCCTTAATTAGATTTTACTTCGGAAAACATTTCAGTGTCACCCTCCGGAATATTATTTTCGAGGAAAACGGCCGTCGCTTACTACACTCAAAGGCTTTGCCGGGTTTTACACCCGCCCTGCAATTCCATGAATACTATTAGGCCCGTGATGCACTCGCCGCTTCCTAGTCTCCTCGTGCATGGTAGCGCATGCAATAGATTCAGCAGTCTCCACTCGTCGTCGTCGGGTGAAAGACACTTCGTGCATAATATTTTGCACACGGGCGTCTCTTCGATCTTCCATGACGACGCTGCTCCCTGCCATCTACAAGCAATAAATCAATACTATCGATGTCATGAATTTTCAAGACACCTGCAGTGCTATATATTTATACCTTTTCAAGGTATTCCTGATTGTGTGCTTAAACTTAAAGTGAAGAAGTAAGCTATTTAAATCGCTGAAGATCACCAAAAAAAGGCGGTAAGGACCACGATCGCTCAGCGTTGCCAAAATTTTTGCAATAAATGGGAACAGGTCTGTTAGGTACTGGTTTAAGTCTCATGATGGTCGCTCAACTGTAATTCTGACTGCGATTATGCTGAAAAAAAAATTTGGACTAATCTATTTGGATGTATCCAATAGGTAAGCTCAGTGAGAGCAAGCCTTTATGCTTGGAAAAATTTGCGACAAACAGGCCGGCCTCGGAAACTTTTTAGAAATGCTTGCTGTTCTCGATTCAAAAAGTTTTCCAACGATCGAAAGTTTTTCACACTTTTACTAAGTATTCGTCTCAGTTCGCTTGCTTATTTTCACGTATCGAGCTAATGCGGTCAGTGGAAGCTATTATTCACAGCACCCATCTGGGAAACGTCGTGGCCGGAGTCGAGTGACCAGTATCTACATACCGTAATACCTTAAAAGTAGGGCCTGACTATACTTGGGCCGATTGTAGTTGGTGACGCAACCTCAGTCACCTTCCTCTCAATGTAAGCGTGGTTATGATGATGTGGTATTGGTTTCAAGTTGAGCATGATAGATTGTTTCCCCACTCTGTATTTTTTGTATAGGGATAGAGTGTTTTTGTCCATTGTAATGAAGAGTCGGTCAATCCCAAACAGGTTTCAACCAATGGTTATCTAATTCCTTGCTTTTTTATAGAATTAACTTTTGTCTGACTAAAGGTTTGTGAAAAACGAGGAATAATCAAGGGATTCATTAAAATTATGAGGAGTCATAAGTATCCTCAATAAAATATTTTCAAATAGTAAGTTACGACAAAGTGAGGCGACGACTTTCCTTGGACATTACATGAGCTGCGAAATAAATGTCGTCATCCAAAGTATGGGATATTATGGGAAATATGCATTATTCGTACGAAAATTAAGAAAGATAGATGGGATAGATCTCTTCCACGTTTCCCTCCTCCCAAACCAAATGTAGATGCAAAATAGAACCATCTCCAATAACATCATAAACATAAGTATGGCTACGGAGAGTGACTCAACTTACACGCTTGCTGGACTACTTCATGACCCGACAGCTTTTAATATGGACATGCGACTGACACTATTCGACATCCAACAACGACCTCACCATCCTCTTCTTATAAATTTTTCAGATTTTTTTTTTTATTTAAAAGAAGGCTTTATATTATTTATAGGGTGACTTTAAGAAAAAAAAAAGAGAATGCATTCTTTAAAGATGCACATTTTAGTAATTCGCTATAGAAACAGTGTGGTCTGCTTTCAGAATTGGAAAATGCAAGCAGAAAAAAACGGCATACAACGAAACAGGCCAGGATGCAAATTTTAGGACATGGCAGCCCGTCAGCAAGAGCTCGTGCTCAAATCAAGATAAGGGAGAGGGAAAACTTCAGTTTGACCCAAAGCATGCGATATTCTGGGTTGCATGCATTTCTCGGACGAAAATGCAGTGAGATAGATAAGGCAGGTCTTTTGCTCGGCTCTTTGGCTCCAAAACCAAAATTAAATACAATATGGAGTCGTAGGTAATTATATACATTAATCAATGCCATTTAGTCATCGTAAAAATGATGATTTTATTTCTAAACAAGGGAGTAGGTACTTACTTCTACTTTTTAAAGTAGACAATTTACAAATGAAATAAATAGTAGTCAGAATTTGTGTGGATTAAGCGTGTATGTGAGATAAAGTTCAAAAGGATGCTAAAAATCTTGATTGCGTGAAAAATGAAAGGCAAATGGAACATAAGAGGATAAAAACAAATCAGATGGATGGTGTAGAGATATCTGATGGCGTATATTAAAAAATAAATAGAAAGACCGACTGAGTTTAGACATGAGGGCTAAAAGTCAACAGCCGAATTCCATGTTAATATGTACAGTAGTTTACGCGTAACAATAAAATATGTCGTGAAACGACCAGAATATGAACTCAAATAAATAATTTAAATGATGCGAAGGAAGATAATGGGAGAGGATATTAATCATGAAAGGATTGGATTTTCAGAGCATACTTTATTTGTGCAATTGTATTATAATTTTTCTGATGGCTGTTGTTCTCATTACATTGAATTAATGGCCCTCCACCATTCAATTCTGTCAAATTTCCAATTACTTTAAATTCAAATTGCACAATTCATCTACTTAGATCTATTAGTCATTACATTCTAATTGAGCTTGAAGCATGAATTATTATAATTGGCACAAAAGCATTTTTGAGCGAACTACCCAATCACATCAAAAATGAAATATACAATCTAAATTTCGCTCGAAGAGTTTTGAGGAATGTTTGATGGAATAGATAAATAAATAAATGAAAATGAGATGTCGATGACAGAATGATTACATTCGTGGGACACGAGCTACGACTAGAGGCCAACGAAACACCATCCTTACTCGGTCACAATTGGTCAGCTGCTGATTTGGAAGGCTTGATATACAACTAGAAAAAATACTTACTCATGGTAAGGGACAAAATTTGCTCGAATTGAGAAACTCACGCGCTAAATCTTCGTCGTCGTAAAATTAGTCCAATCGTCCCTGTTTGAATATATCCATTTCTTGGTGAATTGACACATAAATACATAGCTATTTCGGTTTGCTTCAAGCGTTCATAAACTTACAAAAATAATCAAAATAAAAATCATACTCTCTATTGTGGCTTCAAAATTCCCTCGACCCTCATCAGCCTTTCTAGCCCCCCTCCTAATACTCTACACTTTTCGCACCAGAACTTTATCTCCTAAGCCGCAATATTAAACGTACGCAACCTATCCCCGGTAGCACTCCTTTAGCCTCAGAAGATGATGAACATGGATGAATGGATGCTTATTTATACTCTGTGGTAACCCGTAAAAGCAAAGATAAGAGATTATTCATCACATTCTGATCATAAACAACTAAAAATCTTATTTAAAAAATATCGTAATCAGTGATACATAAATATAAATTTTAAGGATTTAAACAATCCGTATCAACCACTCGTATGGATGAAAAGTTTTTATAACTCCTAAAAGAAAGAAAGCAAACACACTAAAATGCGGGTCATTAAACAGCAGTCTGATTATTATTTAAAATATTGAAGATTTTTAGATGATTTGATGCTAATCGATGGGAAATTGGCTCGTTCTCATTTTTTTCATTATTGTTAATTGCCACAGAGGTTGAAAATAAAGAGACCCGTATTTTACGTTCTTCAATTCGCCCCCTCTTTTCAACCTATTCGCGGAGAAATATCGACTGACCCTTCCCCTGATAAATTCATGACGTCATTGACTCCTACCGAGAAGCTCAAAATTTCCCCACTTCTTCTCCGCAATATAGAGCTCTAAAGAGATCAAAAGGCAAATAGTAACCATTTCAAATCAATGTAAAACTTGGACAAATGTTCATCTCTACGTAGGTACGTCAAAAATGAATCTTACTCAGGAGTTAATTAACCATTGCAAAAACTTTTCAAGTACACTAGATAAGTCGCTATAAACTAATATGCTGTAATCAATAATGGGGAGATAATACAGCTAACAAGCCTGATTCTAGTAGAAACAGGAAGATTTTTTGCCGTTTTAATAAGCATGGATATTATTCTCTTCATGTCAAGCACATGCCGATCCCATGATAAATCACAGGAGAGGGTTAGTCCAAGATACCGGACAATCTTAGCAGACTTTAGCAGCCTCAGTAAACAGTCACCTAGGAGTGCTAGGTCACGCTCTTGGAAACATCTACTAGGGAACGCTCTAGATCACGCATCACGCTCAAGGAAAAATGATTCTGCGGAGAAACCGGTTTTCGGGTGGATCGAAGGCAAATGTCCCCTTTCAAGGGGCAGTGGAGAGGAATGTAGAGAGAGAGAGAGAGCGGGTCCTTCAGAGCGGCGGGCCCTCCGCCGCGGGGCCCTCGAGTGCGTGTCCAAATGAAGGCCGCGGAGGGAAGGGTGCTCGCTCTAAATTGCTTCTGGAAAGGAAAGCGCGCATCGCTGCCCGAGCCGCATGTAACCTTGACGATGTACTCGGCAAAGAAGTGGACATATCCGTCCGCGCTCGTCCGAAGAAATTTCTTTCCCTATTGACCCCTTTTCCCCGGCGAAATCACTATTGTATGAATAAATTTCGATACCGGCGATTAAAAAACACATGTCATCTATTCATTTTCTCCGATCATCTTTGTATAAATAAAACAAAGTCGAAAATCGTGTTAATCAAACCATTTATAACTCGAGAACGGCTGCACCAATTTCAATGATATCCGTTTCTTCGGATTCGCCTCAGTCCCGGATAATTGAATAAACAATTAAAAATAGGAAAAGTTCACAAATGATTCAGGAGTATTTTTTTAGGAGTTGGTATCACTGCAAAAGCTGTCAAGTCGGTCAAAAGTAGATGATTTGTTTCGTTCTCGTCACTTTATTCATGACTGAGCTCTATAACAAAATAAAAAAAACATTTACAAAGTTAAAATCAATTAAAAATATTCAAACAGGTAAAATTTAAATAATTTATTTTGAGCTAGGCGCAGCTCGAGTTGAGTTGTCAACAAACGCGTCAATGTCGTGTGTGTTAACAAATCTAAAAGCAATTGTTGACTATCGGTAATGATCGTGTTCCTATCGACGAATTGAGAAAATTGATTTCATTTACTCGGAATTTTTTCCATATCGCTTTATCGAAAGATGAGCTCATCAACTAAGCGTTCTCAAGCATCATTTAAAATAATTACATAAAAAATTCAGTTTCCAATTCGTGTTACATTTGCGATGACGGTTAACAAATCACTGGGTCAGTGTTTGTGCTTTGTATTTAGAAAACCCATGTTTTTCTCATTGTTATATGTATTTGGCAGGTGTTGGTAAACCATCCACTTTATTTGTTATGGCGCCTGATAACAAAACAAAAACTACGGTATATCAGAAGGTTCTTAACTCTAGACAAGGCCGAAACCAGAAAATATTTTCGGGGGGGTGGGGAGGTTTGTGGATTAGTAGACAAACATAGTTATTTTTATAAGATAAACTAGCGTATACGGTTAAATAAACATATTTATTATAAACCCTTAAAGGAAAATATAAAAATATTATTATAAAATTGAATTTAGCCTTCTAGCTTCTTTTGCAGTGACCAAATGAATTAACTCCTCGGTGTCGATGTCAATTTTGCGGTCCCTCAGGTCACTCACCTCTCTACTAATTCATAGCACTATTATTTCACACACTGCACTACAACTACACACACTGCACCTACAAATTCGCTTAGATAATTATTGACTTAAGTCGCATTGGACTACTAGATGTCCCTGCGCCGCTATATAATGTCTTCGTGTGAGCACCAAGCAAGCATAAAGTATGTATTTAATTTTTTTCATTTCGGGGGGGGATCAATCCCCCTTGATCCCCCCCTGGCTACGGCCTTGACTCAAGAGAATAATGCCGAATGTGTCGGATAGGCTGGGGCACGTTTGCGCAGCGCAGTGAGTTATAACTAGCACGCCATGATGTATTAATACTGCTGCCATGGGCTATTTTCACGAGGTTTTGAGCGTTTCCTGCGTTGCGTGAACTTACCTCACGAAAGGATCGAGTTTACGCAACCGACTTGGACCTAAAAAGATATTTTTTATGGTTAAAAAACAAGTGCATAGCCTCATAACTGAATGCACTAAATTTTGACTTAATTAACTGGTTTATAAGATCAAAACGTCTAAAATTTCCTAAGTTAAAACATATAAATTAGAAAATCTATTGAAAGAAAATCCACCCCGGTGTGCCCTATGGAGATTGAATCGCGAAAATGTCTTTCTAACAAGCCATTCTTATATTTATATTTGTAGTTTTACTGAATTTATTTTAATAATAAATTTATACTAACTAATATTTTTATTTTATTATAATGAGCCAAAAATTATTAAAATAAGTACAGCCGATTTTGATTTAGATATGTTGCTACTAAACTGTCCATTTATTATTGGGAGGTACGAAGTTCGCCAGTTCAGCTGGATAATTACAAAACAGTTTGAACGAGTTATTGCGTTTGCAAGGAAATGCAACGGATCAAGTCCTGAGAGCCCCATTTATTAATTTAACAATATTTTCGCCTAATTCTTGAGCAAAAACAAATTGTGCGCCAGGATCTGAAAATAAATTTTCAAGAATAAAATACTCAAAGGATCCATAGTCATCAAAGTTGTGACGAATACGCTCTTTAACTAAAGTTCAGAGCGCACAACGGGGTTGCGCACTGTTCGGAAGGGGATGACAACCGTAACATTCAATCCAATGGAATGCTTATCCCAAGAGAAGCCGAGAAATTGAGCATCTGAGGCATTGCCGTCCATTTACTCCATGAATGGGAAATTGTGCTACTTTTTATTTTTAGTACATGCAATGCGGATTGCAGGTTAATTTGGATACAGAAATCAACAGGAGTCCTATGAAAAAATTTAAGCGCTTCATAGGGACATCCACGTACTCGAATTTGGCGTATTGTGCACGGATAAAAAAGGGTACATTAAACTGCTAAACTGATCCTGGCTGAAAGCTTCTAAGGTGGAATAACGGGGATCATGGTTAAAAGTACCAGAGTCCTAGCTCGTGTTGCCAAATCCAGTCCATTATTATGAGCCAGCAGTTGGGTAGCGGCTGCCTGGTTACTTTTACCAGACATCGGCCTAGGGGCCATTCAAGAATTAGGTAAAGACAGTATCCCACGGTCAACTTTTGCGTTATTAATGGAAACTAATCAATTAATTAATGGAAAAAGTCAAATGCCATAAAGTGTAGTAAATATATCCAGATCAATAGAAAAATCTTCTCGGGATTGCGCGCGGGTTAGATTATTTAAGAGCGCCGACGTTTCGGGTACCGACTCGCTACCCCTTTCTCCTGCACGGTGTAGTAATGTGACCGAGGATTTTGCTCGTTCATATTTTACTGCACTTTGTTGCATAATATAACCAGGTTCCTATTTAGTTATTGTAACTAGAATTTTTTCCGAGTGTTATTTAAAATGCATGGGAGTCGGCCACGTCGGATGGGCCGCGGATTTGGTTCGGCCTAGCTATGTAACATTCAAACAACGCTACTTCTCACCGGAGAAATTGGAGTGGTTTTCATATTAGAGCTTATAAAATAGATTTTGTCCAAATCATAAATTATATAGTATTATATTTATCATTCGAAATACACTCCCCGTTTCAACTCAAACTGTGCCATAGATTGAAGCAACAATCGGTGGTCTTCTCAGCCAGGGAAGAGAAGGGAAGAAATGGAGGATGACGTTATTTTTTCATGCGCAAAAGTCAAAAATCGCTTTTTCTCCATATTTTATAAAATCCACTTGGCTGATCGTGAAACATGTTTAAGACGTACTTTACAAACTGTCGCTTACAATAAAAATATCAATAGATTGAGTTCAAAGGCTTGCGCAGTGAGAAGTGAGATTCACTCTCCTGGTTAGAAATCTTTATGATGGTGCATTTTTTTCCTACCCATCCAATAAAAATAGAAGCGATGAACACCGTTCTCAGTGATATCGACCGCACAGGGGTATGTGAGGAAATGTTTGGAATGAAAGGGTCAGAGACGAGTGATTTCAGTGGACAGCAACACGCAGGCCATCACTCAACCTCTTTTAAAAAAAATAAAAATTAGTCCAATAAATGCCGATTTCATAACAACAATAAAAATAAATCACGTATATCTTTAATCCAAATGAAATACAAATTTCCGCCGGAAGAAATATAGGCTAATTATATGGTACTGTAGCACTCAAAAGATAAACTTTCAGCTTCAAATCTTATCGCGCATGAAATCTTAATGCGCAGAAATAACGTGAGAAACTAAAACTCATTTGTTTTATCTCAACCATATTCTCTAATAATATCCCTCCAGTCCAGGTATAACTCTGATCTCAAGTCTCATAATCCTAGGTAACTCGCTAATTTTGCAAATTTTCAAAAGAAATATCATTTTAAGTCGCGAGACAGGATAATCCCACGCCTATGCATGAGTTCTAGAGCATTTCATGTATTAACACTGTGATTTAATAAATAAATTCACAATTCATTAATAAATGAAGTAACGGAGTGATGCAATTTAAGCATAATAATTCACTCTCTTTTCATTTACCATATAAATTTAAACAATTAATGATTTATTTGGTTTTTAAACGACTGATAAAATTAGAACCATCCTCTTTCTACACGAAAGGCATTACGTTCTATAAGGCCTTAAACAAAGGGCCCTTTCTGATTAATTTATCATTTTTGGCATTGATTCGATCATCAAGAGAAAAGGAATGGGATCCCTTTATATTTTAGTGTATTGAAATTGGAGGTACGGAGAAAACTAAAGTTGGGTTTAAAAAAACTTTCTTCGTTGCTTGAGATACTTATTATATTTCAAAAACACAATCAATACGAATGCTCTTTGGCAGACTGTAGAAAAAAATATCCTGCTAAGTTCCAATGTGAATGACATAACATTTTTAATTCTTAATATTGATTTGGCGTGCTAAATTGCAAGTAGGGCTTTGTGTAAAATTGAAGGGACTTTGAATATTCGAAGGCCCAACAGCTGCAACGGAATACATACATGTCAGCTGCAACATACTCCGATTGAGTTTATTAGAGAACCGCCAAACACAGGTTTTTATCAGCTTTAACCTAGAAGGCATATACTTGGAGATAATTTTAGAATAAACTTGAAAATACTGGATTACGAACATGTGAGGAATACTGTGCGATAATCATTTCTTACGAGAGGTATATTAATATCGAGTACCGAAAAAAAAGTAAAATTGTAAAGTAATTGAGTAAAATTAAATCTTAAACGAGGTGGTAGAAAATAATTTCTCAAATAAATATTGAGGTCCTAAAGAGAATTAAAAGGGTACCAAAAATGTGTTAAAATTGCCTTCCTGTCCTAACTACAATGCCTAATATTCTGTTTGTATTCGAAACGGTCTCAAATTATGGCCATGTATTAACAAAAAACGAATCATGGTTTGCAGAATGAAACATGTGTGGATACTAAACGGCAATTCCGTAAAGTTTGGACGTTTTGGAACCAGAGTAAAGTTTGTTAATTGAAAATACCGACGATGAACGGGACACGAAAGAAATAATTAGAGGCCCCGAGTAAAATTTACTGTGTCGGATGAAACATCTAATGAGAATCAGGATCAAAAGTTTGGACTATAAGATTTTGTGCCAAAACACATAATTGGAGCAGATTTCATTGTATCGCACCTTAAATGAAGGAAAAAATATCAGAAAACCGGTGATATTTTATTTCTTGAGAGTTATTAAGTTACTCATTAAAAATGGAATGAGATTTTGGGTAGAGATGAATAGCACAGCGTTTTCTTGACAGTGTTTAGGAAAATGAACTACAACTTTTGGACATGCGAGATATCTTAAGAGGCGGGGCGAAACAAAACAGCCTTTGATGGAAAATTTGGAGGTAGCTTATCTGTAACCACACGAAGGGAAACTTCTGTTATGTATGAAACTAAGAATGTGCGACCTGTGATGGAAACACTGGGTGAGATGACAGAATGACTGGAAGGCAGCGTACTGAGAACTCAAGGACAGATAGAATACATACATGATGGTGATAGTAGGGAATAAATTAAAAGGCCAAATGATCAATCAAGTACATAATTATCATAAAATATTCATTGGAGATTTGAAAGTATTGCTGAATTGTAATGATCAGCAAATTGAACTCCTAAATTGAAGGAATCGGGATGGTAAAGATATGATTTTCACTACACTTTGAACATTTATTTCACTCGATTGAGAGAAGAAACTAGGCTCATAGAGAAGAACAATTAATTGTGCACTTATGGTTCTAAAAAGTACCTCGATGATCTCCAGAGATGAAACTTTAAGAGCAATCACGAATCTCCACTCAAAAAAACACTCCAACGCCATTCGTGGGCAGCAATCTCGTGCATTGGACTCGTTAAATCTCGAGTGCAAGAAACCCCATTTTCATCGCAGGGGGACGGACGACTCCACCCTTAACGAAGGCATTTCACTCGATTTCTATTCTCTCAGCCAAGACCTTTCTTAATCCCTGAATGTCGCGCCTCGACCCATTTCGGGATTCCACCGCCAGATTCCAAAAACAGACGCTCGGAATGTGACTACACTCCTCAACACGACCGAACCCCATTCCCTCCCTTTCAACACCCCAACTAAAAGCCATCTCGGTAATACGCTCACTTCAACGCACACGTAAATAAGTTGCTTAAGAATTATGCTTTCATGTATTCATTTTTTTCCACCCCAAATGTAATCAAAACATGCACAATATCAGATAATAATTACATAAATGCATGCATTTACGTTCGTAATACACCATATTATTTCAATAATAAATTTTATAGATTTGTTGGGCACTTATTCACGTCCCTTCTTCGTGAAGTTCTTAATTAAGTCTATGCATTGATAAATACGTTAAAAGAAACGTTTTGCTAGCTTTTATTATGTACTAAACCTCAATAACTTCACAAAAGGAATATTTATTATCACTAATAAAATCTCGAACTAAAGTAAATTTATGGGAATATAAAATTCTCTTTGTAACGCACTAATTTTTGATCAGATTTCGTTTTTACAGAAAAGAGATTCCGACCTAGGATCTGTAATTAGCAACGAATATTAGAACTAAATCCCACGTTTTACGTTGATCAACGAATTTTTTCTATCTTTGGCCATCTTTTTTGCAATTTTTTACTTTCGTTATGTTCCGGCGGCGAGGCAGCAGGGCTAGGGCGCTCGCATGTTGGAAAGTAATCGTTTTTCGGAGTCGAATCAGACATCACGCGGTTCTTTCATCTTGAATCTCATCGGGCAGCTCCCTTCATTGGTGCGCTCATCGAGAAAAATCAAAATCATTTAGCGCACGATTGATCGCGTAATTTTATTTTCAATTAAAGCGCTGATATACTGCTTTTGAAAACTCTTGCTTGAACTTACATGAAAAACTAGGGTCGTAACGTATGTGATTTAAATGTCAACGGTTTCGTGAAAGAAATATTTTATTCAGCTAAGTCTCTGCTAAAAAGAACCAACTGTCCATATGAAGTTAGAAGACTTTGATGGTGTGGTGTAATGCTCAGATTTTTCATTTAAATCTCCATGGTACTCCCAGAGTACTTGAAGTTAAGGTAAGCACTTCGGTCGAGGGCCAAGCTAGTAATTAAATTAATTAATTAAAAGAGCCGACGGAGAAGTATTTTTTCGTGAACTTATCGTATGCTCTAGCTTTTCTTGGGTGTCATTTATCTCTTGAGCAACATATGCTCATATCCTTAACCATCACAAACCCTTTTCCCCACACACTTTGTGATTACTGATCCCAAAAACGCATAGACGAATACTGTGTTAAATAATATTTCAGGCATGCAATACTCTTTTCTACTCTGAGATGAATGGATTTGAATATCAACTATTTAGGGGAAGATAAAAAAGATATGGCAAACGAATTATTATTCGCGACATAAACTACCTGACGTTCGCTTCTGCTAACGAGGCATCCCACGGGTAGAACCCCAATCGCTACCTGGCCATTCTGTGTGAACTAGTACCAAGTAAGACAAAAATAAAAATACATTTGTTGCTAAAATAAATCTGTTGATTAACGTAGAGTAACGTCCATATTGTATTTTCTTCAAATAATCCAGTTTATACATTGCTTTTCTAGTTATAAACGTATTGTTGTTCAGCTTTGGCTTGAGAACAGCCACATAGGGTCGAAAACAGCTTATTCTTAACATAAAACTAAGTAATAAAAACAGAAATTTTCCCATTTTATTATTAGTAGTTTCCGAGATTATGTTCTCAACTGCCTAAACGACTGGCATTGTTCAAGTTTATTTCTAAAACGAATGCAATGGATGATAATGATATTATTTTCTGTCTAATGTCAAATCCGTAACACACTCGTAACTTGTATAAACTGATTTGGAATTCCATCGCAAATTAATTATTTTGGTTTACTCTACATAACTCACCAATCAAAAATATGCCTTAAATTCATTTTTACCCGATAATTAGTGTCTATAAATATGTCAGATCTGATACACTTTGAAACTTGTCACAGATTATTGACACATGTCACATTTTTTTAAATATTCTTTGATTTTTGTTAGGGTGACGGTGATGTCGCAAATACCAAAACGATAAAGTAAATAGTAGAGGGGAGAATACATACGATAGTGAGGGAAACCGGCTGGAGTAATTGTTAAGTGATAGAAACAGTATGGACCATTATCAGGTGGTGAAAAATATTTTATAATAAAATATTTTTCACCACCAAATAACAAAATATTTTGGTCTCGGAGAGAATTGAAAGCGTACTAAAAATGCGTGCATCATTCACCTTCTCTCCTTACCACAATCCCTTACTCCTTTCCGTATTCAAAGCGGTCACACGTTATGGCCTTTAACTGTTAAAAAATCATGATTTTCAGAACGAAACATGGACGGATACTAAACGACATTAAGGCTAGGAGTCGTAGAACTATACTATTGTTTGGAAATTGACTACTGCCCCTCAATATGCACCCATTGCGCTCCGGGAAAGCCAGAATCATTTGTTTCCCAGGAGATAATACCTTCCCAAACGAAATCCCCCGGCGTTGTTTCCTGCGCCTATAAAAAGCCCGACATGTCCCCGATGTCGTCCTTCGTCATTTCATGAGCCGCCGCCGCGACGGACGAAAGGAGCGACCATTCGGTGCATCAGCCGAGAAACCTGAGAAGTACGTCACTGCTCGAATTCCCCGGTCATCGTAATTCAAGCGAGTCGCGTGCGGCGTGAGGCTTCGCAACGGGGGAGGGGGGAGAGCCATGCTCGGGTACATACATGCGCTCCGGGTGCATACATGCGCTACGGGTGCAGCAAGTTGCAGGAGGACCACCACCCGTGGACACTCGGGGAAATCGAGATAGCTAAAAATCAATCAATGCCTGAATCGATAGCATGGTATAATTCGCGTATATTTATCAGTAACAAGCAAAATGATTCACTTCATATCACATTTAATTCGACCTATAAACAACAATTATTGATAAAAATTATGCTTGGATGAAATTGCAATAATATTTTACCAAGATTGGCGGAGATGGAGACTGGTCGCAGACGATTTTAATTTCAACCCACTGAAAATAAATGAGTTAATTATGTACGTTTGTAAGGAAACTAATTAACTATGTTATCTAAAATATAACTCCTAAATTATTTGGAAAACTTCCATCTAATTACTCCCAGAAGGTCTCAAAAAACGGTGAAGCGACAATTTGATACATTGCGGGAATATTAAGTATCCTTTGTAGAATATTTCGAAAGTAGGCATCCAATTCTCACTTTTAAACCTTCATTAACTAAACGATTACTCATACTGTATCCAAATTTCACCGATATCGAACCATTAAAGACCGTAGACTGACGTACCGACTCAGGCCCATGATTACATGGGAATGATTATCGGTAGAATTCTGACGAATTCCCATGCTGTTACGGCCTGTCACACTTCCTAGGAAAGACGGAGACATGTCCCGCGAACGAAGGGACGCGACACTCGCAGCAGTGTCGTTCCCGGAACCGACGCGACGCGACGCCACCGTCACGCCAACCAAGGGCCATCGACAAGCGTGAGAATGACCACCCAACAACAACACCCAACCCCCTCTAAAATCTTCAATCCCACCCCCCTCAGTCCTCGTCCATTCATCAGAAAACGGACAGTGACGGATTTAGGGCAGTGATAGGAGAAGTATAGAAAAATGTAAGGCGACTCAATTGTAATTACTCTGTCAAATTTGAAATAAATGCCAATCACAAATTACTCTCTGAAAAAAATAATCGGTAGAACTACAGTCACGATAATTTATAAACTAAAATTATCAGTAGGATAACAATTACTTTCTAAGTTTGCACTAAAGTCTGCAGTGTTTACTCTATTTTGTAATAATTAATCGATTAAAATGTTGTTAAATGCAGTTTGTTTTATTTCGTTAAAGTCGTTATGTTAAGATATTAAGCATGAATTGAGTGCTATAGTGGAATATGCTGTCAACGTTTTTTTTTTTCAATTAAATTGTATAATATAGGGACTAAGTCAGACTCTTAAAAATTTATTTTATTTTTTAAGTCCCTCAGAAACACGTTTCTCTTCTATAAAAATTTATTTTCATATTGTAACCAACGTACCATGCGCTCGTTTTACAAAAACTTGAAAGTGGAAATATTGCTTATGGACAATTCCATTTGTGACAGAATTACCTTCAGAGAAAACTATGCAATAGGATATTTCGATAAAATTGTAACATGCAAAAATATGTCGAATTCTAACTAAGCATGGCCAAAAAACATTTATGAAAGTGATGCTCATGTACAGAAACAAAATAAATTATCGAAATACCTTCTAAATGTGCCCAAAATTAACATGTGACGGAATTACTGCCAGATCAACCTCCTAAGTGTAATCCCCTATGAAAAAATTGTATAAACCTGTTTCAAAATTTTATACAATTTATGCAATTGCCATGGCAATGTATATGATTGTATAAAATTTTGAAACAGGTTTATACAATTTTTTCATAGGGGATATTTCAAACATCTTCAATACTCTGTGACTTGAATAATAATTTGGTAACTTTTAATAAGGCTCTGAGTAATGTTTCAAATACATATTTCATAAAATAAAATCATTTAGCTGTAAATTTATCAAGATAAAATATCTATCGCTTAAATATTAATTTGAGAGATAAAGATTACATTTTCATGGAAATGTCTTAATATATAATCTAGCCAACTGAAAAATAAACGATTCTCAAGTAACAAATGGCAGAAAAAAAGTATATGACCTTACCTAGTGAGCATAAGAGGCCGCAGGCCTTTTTAGGGGAGGTCTGGGGTGGCAGAGCCCCACCAGCGAGAAAAAGCGAGTATTTTTCTACATAGAAGCCTTTACCCTCGTAATCGAACTCGGTAATACTAAATATTTTCACTATGACAACAATCGAATCCACAACTAGAGATTCAGCTGTATTTATTTACACATTAAAATCCTTCGTTAACTGCCTCCGTCAAGATCGTCTATATGTAAATTTTAGTCACTATCAAATACCAAATATATTACATGACACTTAATATTCACTGGTGTACTCGTAATACATTTACCTTTCATTTTAGTTTTGAAGATGATCTGGAATTAAAAAACGGATGTATTGCATGGCCTTTTTCTGAAAGGTTCAAATTCAGACTTTCTTGATAGAAATAAATTAATGCAATATACCCTGATTACAGTTTGTTTCCAGATTTTTCTATACTCGCTCCACAGTTAAGGAAGTGCATATTTTGAACGACAGAAAGCGTAAAAGGGCATCTATTGAATTTAAGTCTGAATGCAACATGCAAGAAACCGACTGATAATGTATCGCATGAAGCCTAAATTTCACCGAAAACAGTTATCTTAAATCGAGATGTGCCCACTCGATTTAAGAATTCTCTTATGCATTTAACTCTTAATCAGGCACCAAGAATATTTTCTTAATATAAGAGGGGCTCCTAATTGAATTGTAGCCTCAAGAAAACATTTTTAAATTAAGATCTCTTGAACTTGAACGGTGTCCTACCTTCTAAAATCAAGAATCGTCTAAAGGGATGGGTCATATTTAACACTCCTCCTGTCCTGTTCCCAACGTGTGAGCCGTGACATGCAGAGCAGTGAGACTGGACTGCGACAAGTGCTCAACGCGATGAAGGGGGAGGTTATATTATAAACGAATAATTAGCGAAATAAGGTATTTCGTGGTTTGAATTAGCAAAATACGGATGAAAAGTGCATGATAATAACTACGGGACTTGGCGCTCGGAAATATTCACGCCAATTCAATATTCACCTTTTCCGTACTAATTTTCCATGATCGCCGTCATTGCCCTGAGGGTACTGGAACCTCACCGGAAGTGCTTCCTGTAGCTAAATTATTGCTATTATTCCCATAAACGGGCCTTTGGGTGGACGCCGAGTATTAATATAAGGGGGGAAGGACGAAGGGGAATCCGAAACTTCCTTTGAGATATTCCCTCCTCACCGACATACCCTCGCGAATCCAAGACAAAGCCGTTGTCACATCTCACACTTGGATGCCTCTCAAGAAGAGAGCAGATACAACCGTGACGTAGACTAATGAACAAGGTGCTTAATGTGTAAAGAAGTACGCCAGTTGTTGGTGGTAATGTTTTCATAGTGAAAATATTTAAAAAGGATTTTGTATTTGTAATATTATTACAAAATTGAAGATGATATCAAATATACCTCAAAATGCTACGGCTTTCTGCATAGCTACACAAGCTTCGTTCTAGACGACTGCCGCAATTTTTTAAAGGTTTCAACAAAAATTTCTCCGACATTAAGTCACCGCACCACGTGTATGGCTTTCACTTGCCTTTGTTATTCCAGCCGTAATCCGATTGGATTTTTTTTCTCCGAACTTTTCCGAACGGAAGACTCGGAAACTTCTCCTTGAGCGTAAATCTCTCAGGCTGACAATGGGTGGCGAAGGCATGACCTCTCCCGGGTGAGTTACGTGCTTCCACCCCTGGGCCAAGAGCGGTGGGGGAGCGAGTGGAAAGAACAAGTGAAGGGGGAAGGTGTGGACCCGCCCCTTGGATGAATTTGCTGGCCGGGCACAACGCTCCCCTCCTCCCTCCACCTCCCCCTTAGCTGGTTTCCTGGAAGCACGAGATACGCTCGAGAAAGGCGCAATTTCCCGGAAGGCCCGAATGCGAGATTTCCCCCCTCCCTCCGAGCATAGGTGGAGACCCCTTTATCTGGGCAATGTGACGAGGTCCACTGCAACCCTTCAGCTCCCCCTCCCAAGTGTCTCCGCTTGCATTGGCATGCAGCGTCCACGGCAAACAAGAGATACGAATGGAACGTAATCGAGATGAAAACTAAATTTCCTGCTGAATTGAGTCAAGACCTCCGCATACAAGGTGTGTCCAGGAAATAACGGTAATTTAAAAAAGAAAACATTTATTTATTCGTCTACATTAATTTTGTCGCCTTCAAAATGGCCCCCATTAGACATTATGTACTTGTGCCAGCGCTTCTTTCAATCCTCGAAACCCTTCTCAAACTCGATCCTTGGCCTTTGGCTGTGTCAGCAATTTCTTTTAACGCTTGTAAAACGGAGGCTCTTTAAGGTTCTCTTAATTTTTGGAAATGGAAAAAGGCATGTCTGGACCCATTTCTGGTGAATGCGGAGGCTGAGACATCGTTAAAGTAATGCTGTTGGCCAAAAAATCACGAAGGAGCGATGAAGTGTAAGCCGAACATCGCCGAGCTCATAAAAACACGAAGAGCCTTAGCGACTGCCGCAGACAAATTAAACAATAAACACAGCCAAAAATGTCATCATACTAAAATAATAATAAAAATTTTGACAATCGGACTCTCCAAACCTGTGACATTTAAAAATTCCCGTTATTTTTTGAACGAACCACGTAAATTGCGGATGCTTGAATGCTTTTTTTTTCTCGACTCCAGCGCGAAATTCTGATTACGCCGTGTAAACATTTCTTCCTTGGCTATATTGTGTTTGTTACTTCCTGTTACCTTCGAAAAAGTTTATGCAACGTTCAGCATGCCTTCCAAACTTTCCTTTACGCCCGGGTGAATCAGTTTGCTTATTTTAAGTTCCCTTGCAGTGCACGCGAATGGGTGGCTTATTTTCAGAACACTGCAGAGGTAAAAGTTTTGCGGCATAAAAGCCATTTCATATACTAACCACCCATGATAAAAAAAAACTGCAAAAAACGACCAACATTAAAACAAAGTTAAAATATATCACATAGTGCACGATAACTAGGACGTGGAATGATGCCTATGTTTTTCAGAGGTGCATTCTCTCTTTCTCAATTCACTGCGAATTATTATTCAATACTTCATCATGCGTGATGATAAATATGTTCACAAAGGGGATATAGTTAAATATGCACAGACAATTATAATAAAGGAACTATACTAACAACGTAACCGAGTCAAGTCATTGTAATAATATTATATTTTAATGCCAATCAAAGCATAACATAAAGTTAAGGTAAAATTATAACTGTACAAAATATAATCATTGAGAAAGGAGTTCGTAGCTTACGAGCAAAAAGTAACGATCTAATTTTCTGGAAAAATTTTCAACCTAAACAAACCGAGAATACCTAAACCTACCTATTTCAACCTAAACCGTTTGAACAAATACCTACAGTCAAGCATTTAATCCGGGACAAATTAAAACACTGAGACAAGAAAACGAGTTATAACTGATCGTGAATACCGAAATTTGTCTCCCAAAAATATATTTTGATGAACAAGAAACGCGAGAAAATGATTCCACTCACAGCCTTAACGTTAAACTAGCAACGATGAGCCGAATTAATTCCTGTATTCACACATTATATCAACATTTCCTCCTTAAATGAAGCACTAATTCGTGGAATCGGGCCAATGAGCGAGATATAAATCATGTTTATGATTTTCATTGGAAAAGGAATCTGATGAACCGAAATTAGCTCCGGATATCGTGAAAGATACAATTTAATTTGATTTCCCTTTACTTTTCCTTTAAATTTCTTTCAAAACTTTAAATTAGCGTACGTCATACATTGGACAACAACATTGAAATTTTATTGGAGTTAAAAATTTACACCAAACTTCTCAGAGTGTCTACATTTAGCAAAATGAAACTAATTTTCAAATTCTTGGACATTGAGAGTTGGTAAGCACATAAAAGGCAACCCCAATGATTACGGTGCCCAGAGGAGAACCGAGATCTTTTTATAGATGATAATAATAGCTCCATCGCCACTCTAAATCTGCTCCTATTGTATTCAATAAAAAGCTAAAGATTGTCACAAGATGCTAAATTTTGCTAACAAACTTAAATGTAAATTATATAATTAATGCAAAATAATATGCATTTGAAATTTTCAAAGTCTCTTTAAGATGATTAGATTTAAGTACAATTTTACTGAATCACGATGATTTTCTACGAGGAGATGAGCATTCTCTGCTGTTTGTATCTTCAATTTTAAAATGGCAGTGTTATTTGCACATTTCATTAAGTAATATTGTTCTTTTGCAAATATCTCTGTTTTTCATAATCATGGAGTCAAAATGAAGTAGCAGCTGCTTATTGTACGAATTAGGTATAATTAAGGCTATCTCATTGCATAAAATATAAATAATGAGTTAATGCACGAGGCTGCTCTCGATTCTAATCACTAAATTATTTGAGCGGCTTTTAGTTATCACCATGTGCTTCATAATGATAATGGTACCTCAATATTTGGTCTGTTATCTTACCCGAAATCGCAATATATTACAATAATTTGGTAAATTAATTGGAAAGATAAGTTTTGACGAAAGAAAGTCTTCATTGTTTAGTCATTTTCTCATTACATGAAAATGAGAAAATGCCCCCTTTTCCTAAGTTAGTGACGTCATTAAGTTCTAGCTCATTAAGTCGTTCAAAGTGACCCGATATTTGGTGGAAATAAACGCTAATTATAGTGTTTTTGACAACGGAACACAGAGGACGGATGTGCGCGGCCGAAAAGTAGCGGAGAAACGGTGATCTGCTCGACAACATTCAGTGACGTCATGAACTTTTCAGCGAAAGGTTTAAGGCCGCTGATATTTCGTCTCGAATAGCTCGAGAAGTAGGTGACGGATCGGAAAAAGTAAAAATGCGGGTATTTTTATTTTTCTATCACTATGACAAAAATAAAAATCGTGAACGAGCCCATTATGGATAGCATTGAAACGCAACATACAATGAAGGCATTAAAAACGGAATTAACGGCAATCTCTTTCGTTCATGATCGCACTACACCTCCACGTCTCATGAATAACTAAACAATTATGTGAGAAATGCAGCTAAAATAGAAAAGAAATCGTTCATTGATGGCCAACTTCACTGGATACCTTAAGTGCCACTCACTATGAGGCCTATCGTGAGCAAAAAATCATACCATTCCCCACAGAAAAATTGGGAAAAATCCGAATTCGGAGAAGTATGAGTTAAGTGGGCCTCCGACGCGGCGGCGATGCCCTTCCTCGGTACGACACAGCGTGGAAATATTACAGTGAATTACTCTCGCCAAGGTCTTTGAAAATGCCTTAAAATGATTATGCATAGCATGAATTGAAGGACAAGTGGTCTTTGCTTGATTCTAAACGCTACTACAACCAAGCGATCTGGATTGGTAGACAACTAAAACAATAACGAAAGACCACGTGTTTTCAGGGCATTGGAAAAAATAGGAAAGTGCGCTATAATAAATGGAAACCGCGCTTTTGGGTAAAAATAAATTATTTGGGTGGAAGAGAGGGTCAAAATAGAAGAAAGAATGTTTCCATGTCTATAACAGAAACACCTTTAAGAATAGTCTGGCTCAAGTTCAACAATTTTCCCCCAAACACGAGCTCGCTCTCATCTCATTCCCCTCAACTTGTCAACTTTTCTACGCCCCTCAGTCAAGGGCACTATGTCGAGCCGAACGACCGCAAGAAAGTCACCATGCCCCCGAAAAGCTAACCTCTCAGTTAAAGCTCTTACCATAGACTAATAAAACTGTTGCGAACGAAAATGACATAGAGGATACACATTTTGAAAAAATGTCGTCTCCTATCTCACTTGAGAGCACGACGGAATTAGTCGCACAATTTGGTTAAAAAAATAAATATGATAATGCAGGTAATTTTAGCCATAATGGTATACCTAAAAAACTAATGTAGTAAAATCAATTGAGATAAGTAATTAAAAAGTATTTCCATTCTCTTTGCCTAATTTCCTTGGCTCATTTTTACTATTTAAAAAAAAACAGGAAAGATTCTTACGTCTCCGACTACAGCGAGAACTATGCATAATTTTCCGTACATTACTTGGAGACTATTTTTTATTCATTTTTTCACCCAAAACAATAATATCACGTAAAATCTGTGAATATATCCCAATATCTTAGCATGAAAGCAATATGCATTACTACGCTTAGGAACATTGAACACTATATATGCTACAAATACGAACGCATAGTTTTTAATGATTTTTCGGCATTTTTAGAGAAATAGACTGAAAACATCCTTTCCCGTGTAAGATCTCGAATATTTTTGCAAACATGAATTATGGCTTTAAGCTTTAATTGAATAATCGCTGCCTCTGCCCACGGAGCATCACGCCCCTGGTGGAGGTAGTGTGCGCCCCGTTTAAGCTCGTTTCACACATGAACGATTAACCTCTTCACACACGCCCGGTTCATTTCAGGTTTGTATCGGCCACGATCGGGGTAATAACTTACTCTACTACTTTATTTGCGAGTCTATTGTTATTTTCCAGCTACAAGACATCGTTATGCTTGTTATCAATTGCTATCTGTGACACTGTATTTATTGTGTATGAGTGTTTTTGGAGATATTACCGCATCAAGTCTCAGGAAAATGTTAAAATTACTCCACTGTAGCTCATTTAGGTAACTAAGAAGAATTTTCAGTGATATATCACACAGGTATTCCTTACCTATGGGGAGAATCAGGCATAAGTCAACAAACGATACTGAACCTTGCATTTGTGAACGCCACGCTTGCGTTCTATGCCCTGGGCATGAATCGCGCATTTTTTTAAATCGCATGAAACAGATTCATGACATGGGGGTGTTCAGTAATATTCGGCGTCTATCAGGTACCGAAAATATACCGCACATATCGGACGGCACCGAAAACGAATCGAAAACGTACCGTGCCGCATGGGACCGTATGTTTGTGAAACAAGCCAAAGAGGACTACGTAGGCACGGAGGGAAGGGGATTGCAAGAGCTGCCATCGACTGCGGGAAAATACCTCCCACGTGGCGAACTGATGACCCCTGGTCCGCCATTCAATGAGAGCTACGAGAAGAGGACGGTTGATCACTCGAAATCAGTTTTTCAACACTCCCGAGTCATTCGTACGAACCGTGAGTTTCCTCGTAAAACACGCATTTTATCCGCGTTTATACATTAAAATTGTCGGGTATGCACTCTTGAGTGCATATGGACAATGGAAATAACCGACTACTGTGCATGGGACCGTGTTTTAAACGGCTGAATCCGAGATCTCGTAATGGATCCATTGGATTCGATCGGCTGGATGCGACGACAGAGTGTGTTTTCATGTTAGTCATATCGATTGGAAATTATATTTCAATTAATTAACTGTCCAAAAAGTAGGAAAAGTATCGGGATTTTCAAAAGCTTCTATTTATTATCATGTCATGTGTTTATTTCATTTTCTATCATAATATCGAAGTAAGGTCACCGTTGGTATTGGCCATTGAATTCTGCGCAATTACTTCGAGCACTCTTGTGTATATATTTACTCTGAGAATGAATGTTGTACATGGTTACCGACACACGAGTTTTCATCACGGAGATCAGGAAATTCCTCGCTAATGTGTGAGTATTAGCGTGTAATCGCAGACGATATGGCCATTTGACCGATGCTCATCGTGCACTAGACTGTGGACTAGAAATGCATCGGTAAATGCAGTGAAATCAATACGTGATGAGTAGGATGCATGAGAATATTCTCGTATTCTTCCGGCAAAAAGTGCTTCCTATACTGGGTGGGAATTATATTCAGAAACTTAAGGCCGTTTCATAGAAAAAAATTAGCTATAAATTATCCTAAGGGAAAGGTATTAAGGGAGCACCTGGAGAGAGTGCCCGCACGTCAATGGTGACGCTTATAGAACGAATAAGCCGAATAAGCCTAGAAGGTGACCCGAAAATTAGCGTGGTGTCTGGCCTATTAAAGGTGAAATAAGCGAGGAAGTCTAGTTACGCGCAGTCTCTCAATCGTTTGTTTACTTTTTTCTTGCGCTTGTTCCCCGTGTTTTGTTCATTTAAAACGTGGATCGTTGAAGGAGGCATCTTGGGATGAAAAATAAGCCGGATATATGATATATGGAATTGAGAAGTGACCTCCGCGGAAGATACCGACCCAGCTACGAAACCATCTCAAATCTATTTGAATACTGTGTTTGCGGTTAGTTTTTCGTAAGAATGACAGATGGCGTCCAGCAGGCGTTATTTTTTTATTAATGCCCCAGAGCCATTGAGCTCATTTTTCGTCTAGTTCTTCCATTATTTTTTTTCCATAAACCGGCCTTCACGGTATGTTACTCTCTCGAGGAGTGACCAATTCAACTTTAACGGTTCGACAAATCCCACCTGTGGCTCCAGAGAGAGAGAGAGGAAATTCCCGTCCCTTTCGCGAGAGCAGTTAGCGTTTCTTTAAATCGACGGAAATAATGCCAAGGAGTCTCCTCCCGTACCCCTCTTACCCACATGACCCAAATTTAACGGGTCACGCTCTTCTCCCGCCTGCCCTGAGGCAAAGGCCGCCGCGTTGCCCACTTCGAATGAGAGCCACATGCCGAACAATATGAATGCGCCATGCGCGCGAGGACGGAGGCGAGAGGTCTTGTCTATTCGATTCGGAATCCATAGCGTGAGCGGGTGGGTGGGGAGAGGAGGAAGGGCGGGAGGAGGAGGAGGAGGCGGCCTCAAGAAGAAGAGAAATGGAGAACGTATGGAAAGGAGAAAAAAAAAGAAAGCGGCGTGGAGCGTTTCCGTGGCGTGCCATCTGTTGGCTTCTCGTGGAGGGAGGCTGAATGATTTCCAGGAGCAGCGGCCATCGCATCGCCGTGGAGGGGAGGGAGTCGTGTCGGGTGTGGAGGCGGGGACGAGCAGATCCCTGGAGCGTGCAACAAGCGGACGGAACCGAGTTCAAGCAAAACCACATCCACACATTTAAAAATTATGCCTTTTCAACTAGCATCTATGCATTGCCCAATCGGCCGGTTAAAATATCTTTACAATGAATTCTACACTCGAGTGATATTAATCGTATTTCCAATGCCCACGTCATCGAATTCCCACATAGAATTTTCTTCTTCGGTTCGTTGTTAAAACCCTATCCCATTCATAAAATCCGGTCTCTTTTTCCATGTAATTCATTAGAACCAATTCGGTTCTACATAATTTAGAAAAAACGTTAGCAGTTATCTTCCGGCTAAAATAGTTTCACAAAGATTTCCACGAACGAAATATATAACGAGTCACCTCAGATAGAACCAATTCCCATAGTGAAAATCCTCCTTCATTACAACATTATACCGATTTTTTTCCTTCCATCAGTGTAAAATGTTCTCATTCTATCCATTTCTTTGAGAGAAGACCAAACCCAATAGGCGGGTTGCGGAAGGTGTTAGAACACCAGCTGTCAACAAATAAAAAATGCGCGTACGAAGGTCGGCCTAGCATCTATTAAATTCCTTTCAACTTCGGCGGAAAAACGATATCCAATTCCTATTCGTTCGACAAAATATATTTCTTTCCATTTCCCTTCAGAGAAACCCAACGTGCTTAAATCTAACAATGTCACTATGTCCTGTCTCCTTAGTACTCTATGCTCTATCCGAACCCTTGAGTCTCCCATAAAATTTCCAGCAATTCCCTATCCTCAACACACCTTGAGAGAGGAATGGAGAGGAATTCTTGCTTTTCCTCTCCATCCGCCATCTTCATCCCTATGAGTCTGAATAAATAATGAAAAGATTCCTCCATGCCTTTTTCCCGAGGGAAGGGGGAGACAGCGGGAATGGAGTTAAGACGACGAGGTGGAGAGGCGTCAACTGTTGAGAGCAAACGACGCACAATTGCACTCAGTGAGCTATTTGCGAGTAAAAGCAGACACCTGGCCGCCAAAAATCGAAGAAGCTGTGGGAGGGTGATCGCTTGAACAAAAGGTGTTCGAGCTAAAGCTGTTTTCGTGATTTCTTGACAGAGTCCGGGAAGGTTTACATAAATTCCATCAACATTTTATCAGTTGGCTTACCAGAAATATGCTTTCATGAATTATTTTTTATGTTAATCGATTAAATTAATCTCTAAATAGCATACGGTACGTGTGTACTTTCGGGAACATCAAGGACATGTTGACATTTTCCAAAAAGGATTTCGCGTAATATTTCATTAGATATAGTATTGAAGTTGGCGTGCTTTGCTGAAAAGATCGAACTTTAAGCCCATGAGGTTTTCTATTGAATTTACCAATCTAGGACACATACAGCCATCGACAGATATCCCTGCACACAACCTATCACGTATACCGCATTTAATTGATACATTGATCGTAATTGAGCGCTTCCTTGTCTTTAGTATAAGGATGTTGTTCAACATTAAAATATTTTCGGTGGAAAAGGCTTCTACTATCAAGAAAATTGCTAAAATTTTAGTAAATAATACAATAGTCACCTAGACGTTATTCATAAGTCCGATTGACCGCGATCACCTCTCCATAAGCGATAGTGCTGCCGCCATCGGAGTTTCCCATTCGCGAATTCCGTCCCCTAATGAAAGTTTCTCCTTAAGCGAGGAAATGAACCAGAAATCTTATGACGTCATTTACTCATGAACAGTGAGCGGCAAATTTCGGCGTGGAGGAGAATAACCAAGGCAGTGTCAGATTAATAATTTGGTAAGGACTCCCCTACCTCTGCATACGTATGGTCCCCATCACCGCTCAGTCGCTTGTTTCGTCGATTTCATCCCCTCCCTTGATTAGTGAGTGTACGATCAAAATGATAAACTCGAGCACAGAGATCGGCAGAGTACCAAAAATAAAAGTAAGTGAGCTCCGTTACATTTAAAAGTTTGTAAACAGTTACAAGTACCAGTTAAAATTTAAAAAAGAAACTAGTTACCGTTAGAAGTACATTTACAGCTACTTTTCGTAAAGCCTTTCAAAAGCTGCAAACGAGATTCATACAAGAGAATCTATTGAAATGTTTCTTTTAAATACCAGTTTAAAATGAAGCTTTTGCTTGATACTTAAGCAGAGTTACGTGCTTATAAATAATTCAGTCCGCTTAAAGTTTTTGGCACCCGCCAGTTGGAAGTGTCGAATTGGGAAATATGTTTACTTTCATTAAGAAAATGATTATATTTTACATTTATTATTAAAGGAATGAGTATTTTTAATAAAAAATACATGAAATATTATTATTGCTGGTAGCTAATTGTAATTAATTTACTCAGCTACTCTTCTAATCTTCATTCACGCAAACAGCTGACAGACAAGTTTAATTTTGAATATGAAATCGTCCAGACGAACAAAATATACGCTTGTGTCTCTCCATTTCTAATACATATACTGTGCATTGTTTTACTTTTTAATTTGTGTAAATTTTCCCCTCTTCCCCGTCCCTTCCCTTGCTCTCCCTGCAGGCACTTTTCGAGAATTGGCGGTATCACATTGGATCCTTTTATTGATTCAAATTCCATGAAATAGACGTGAAGGTTTTATTACGTATCCTCACCAACATGTTAATATGCCGCTGTCACCTTGCGCGTTAAAGTTAAAAAATTAGCCTAATAAAGTCAAAGTACCGGCCCTGAGAAAGACACTGCGGGCTGCATCGTACAAAACTCAGTGTTGCGGTATCACGATTGAATAAAAATTATAGTGCTATTGTAAGATATTCCAGCCAAAAAATCCAAAAAAATCCAAATAAAAATCAAAAAAAAATTAATAAATATATCATCCCCTCAATGGCTTTTCCGGCACTGATTCGAGGGCCGGAACTACGGCCGGCCTCGGGATGGCGGCGGGATGAAGACCTCGTCAGCCGACCCAGGGGTCGTGGGTTCGTATTCCGCCTGCGTGGGAATTCCTCCAAACCCAGGGTTCGCGTGAATATGCGTGTCCAACAACTTAACTGAGAGAGAGGACTTCCGAGACCGAAATTCGATTGATTGATTACGTGGAAATCAGTATAATTGCAAAGGATCGATTGGCGTATCGACAAGCGGCGGCGCGACCTACGCCACACATGCAGCGAGCGGCGCGGCGTCCGGCCAGCGAAGGTGCCGACTTGGGTGGAGAGGAGGAGGAGCGGCAGGTGCTGCGAAGGGCCAACCCCCTCCGCCTCTCTCTCGCGTGCCGCCGATTCGCGCGGGGACGCGCACTCAGATTGTCCGCGGAAGCCGTGAAAGGGACCGTCAAATGGATCGAGGGTGCTAAAGAGGGGGCGCAAGTGTGTTATAATGGAGGGAGGGAGGCCGGGGATTTGGACGCTACCCAAGGAGGCGACGACGGGGAGGGAGCCCACACGGGGGCGGGGGGGGAGGGGGCAGGTGTGGGGGGAGGGGAGGCACAGGAGGCAATCCGAGAAAACACAGGCACGCATCAAGGCGCGCGCGGCGCGGCGGTTGTCTCGGAGCGATGATGCTCGGATAAGTAATTGCAGTGGGCTCCACTGATGTGGCCGAAGACGTAATTAGCCTCTATAACAAAACTAATTCGATAATTCCCTATTTTTATAATTTTCATCTATGTCTACATTCTACTCCGCAACCCGCCTCAATAGGTGTTTATCGGTCGGGTGCTATGACACCAGCCGTAAAAAAATAAAGTAATCGCTATAAGGAAGTTCCGCCAAGCATTTATTGAAGTCCTTCATTGTTCTCGGAAAAGAACGAATTCCTATGCCTATCCTTCCGCAAAATATCTCTCTCAACTAAGTGTTTTTTTTCGCACCTGGAAATATAGTGAGGTTCTAATACGATGTTCTCCGTGTCGCTACCAAAGAGGTCAATTCTCAATTTCTCAAGCAGTCTGAGCTTAGCGCTTACCTTCCGAGTCTCCCAGCCTAATTCATTTAACATCTGCGAATCTCAATTTTAATACTTTCATAAAAGATTGGCATCTCGCGAATGTCGCACCAAATCCGTCCAGTATATCAAAGAACTGATCGGTTAAACAGCTCTACATCGCTGGGGCTGCACAGGTAGTTTGTGCCCCTACGGGATGTTTATACACGATCGGGTTCTTGAAGAGGAGCGAGGAGGCCTTATGGATAGTACCTCTTCGACTATGATAAGAACTAAGATATTACCGGCGAATGCTTTGGAAGAAGAGGTCTCGGCTTTTTCGTCCGTGCGAAGGTGAAAGTGTATCAATATTTCGTTGACGCAATCTGCCTGAATATTTGAATGGCAAACAAATTCAACCCGAATGTGATACTTGACTGCGTAATCGACGTATTTCACCAGGGCACCCGATGGGAAAATCGAGAACTCTTTCATCCTTTATGTTATAGATATTTTGAAGCAGATGAAGCATTTTTATACTCCAGGAGCGAAAATCCGTATATTGCGAGAATCCCTAGAGAAAGGTGTAGAAACGTTAAGTGAGAAAGCGAGGGATAATTGACGTTGACGCAAGCAAATTAAGTCCAATACGTCAGAGTTTCTTTCAGATACGATGATCACGGGTGCAAAACATGGTATTTTTCGCCGAGGATACCACCTATTACAAACTGAAAGATCATGTGTAGACGTCTCTCAATTCTAATGTATTATACGGCTATCGGTCACCGTCTATGAAACTATTGTGTACTTCCAAATCGTCCCCCGCCAACATCCAAGGCGAGAATTCCCCGAGGGGTGGGCGGCGGTCGCGGCGGACGGCGACACTGCTCCCCAGGACTACCATCACACGCACTACTCAGGGGTCACGGCGCCCATCAACTGAATCTGAGGTCGGGAAATCGTTAAAACGGGCAAAAAATTCCTGTCTCTTTCGACCGGGAAAATGCGACGTGGGTGACTAAAAAATGCATACCCACGGAAATCGTTCGCAGCGACTCGAGGAGTTGAGGTAGGTAAATAGCGGAGCCAAGGACGAACCGTTTGGGCGCCTACGTCACGGAGGGACGGCGGGCATCGAGCTCCAACCCTCGGACACTGAAGCCCTGGGTCTTGTATCGCGCCATCGTACACCTCCACTAACGTTAGCGCTAATTCTGGTCACGATGAGTGGTATTTTCACACCAAACTCAAGGGCTAGGTGTTTCCAATTAATTTTGAGATTCAAAAGACACGTTGCTCGCCAACATCGCAATTGGAGGCGTGCGTAAACACCACTGTCCGTGGGGTGGGGGCGTGAACGGGGGGAGCGGGGGCTATCATGTAGGTATCCAGCTCGGGGCGGGTGACGTCAGGGGGACACTCACGGGGCTAATGGTCCGGCGTCCCTCGCTGTGCAGCGGCCGAGGATCGCCGGGGGTCGGGCGGCCCGCGGCAACGGCGGCGGCGTCGTCCTTCGGGGGCGGCGGCGGCGTCCGTCGGGGGCGGCCGGGAGGAGCGGGGGCCGCACTCGCCGGGGCCGCCTCTCGGGGGACACAAGGGGCTCCTCAGAGCGGACGGTGTGCACAGGTGGAGGCTCTAGGAGACGGCGGGGGCTGCTGTTGCTGTGGCGGCGACTGCTGGCCGGACGGGAGCGGAGCGCGGCGGCGGCGGCGACGGGCAAGGCGACGTGCGGGGCGCCGTCGATCGACTGAGCGGAGGAGCGGACGGACGGCGGGAGGCGCGGGTGCGGGGGGTTGAGCCGCTCTCTCCTCCCGGCGCGGGACCACGGCTCGTCCCGGAAAGGAGGAGGAGCAGGGGAGGGAGCGGGGAGGGGTAAAGGTGGGAAAGAGAGAGCGGGGACGGTGCGCGCATCTCGCGGCGAGGGAAAGTGGGGTGGGCGGAGGCGGGGCCATTAACAGTAATACCGTCAGATGGGGCTGATATGTGTCCGAGGGTCACTCAGAGAGAGGTATCGTCCAGGGGACTACACACAGGAGGCACCTGTCCGTCCCGTTGATTTTTGTTTCCTCTTAGAGGGACATTTAAATCTGACCCGGGACCCTGGGACTGAAGGAATATTATAGCCACCTCACCAACCCGATACTCAGTAGCTTCAATATACTATCGTTTTCAAAAGTATGTAGACACCCACGAGCCCCACTTAACTGATGTGGTAGGGTCGGTAAAATCTTGTAAGGTTGGCCTGCATCTCTCACCAGTACGCCAGTAATAGCCGACGAGGACGGACGCGGGGGCGACCGGGGTAGCAAGACAGGAGTCAAACTACAAGCTCAAATGCCCTAGCGAATAGAATGCACTGGGGAAACTCACGTCCACGCACAGGGTGCTGTTGTTGGTCGGAGTGTTTTCTAGCGAGTTACGTGGCGAGGATTTCCTCTCTTCAGATTCATGTTTGGACTCACCGTGAACACGGAACGTGTATGTGGCCCCGTAGCTGAGTAGGATTACTTCACGCGCATTTGATGCACTGAAGTTATGGGGGGGATTTGAATCTGAGCCAATTGTATTTTTTTATTTTGTGATAGGTCAATTGATAACATCAGCATAATAGATATAGTTTACTCGATAAAAAAATTAACACCGAATTTTTTAGCGACTAATTTCTTGACATAAATGACTCAATCTGCCTTAACACATTTATTTCAAGGCAAGTTTATTCAAAGAGTGGAAATAATCAGGGAAAGTGGCAGAGGTTGTATTTTATCCTTGCTACTGTCAAATTTCCGTTGAAGAAATGGATGATATCCATTTATTGTTGTCCGATCGGTGCGGTCTGGTCAGGTTGGTTGGTCGGCTATCTCTGAGGCCCCCGAGGTTACATAACCAGTTATTATGCGAACTTCAGATTTATCTTGATTCTTGCCGATAGCACGGCATTTTTATACAGTATTTGTGAATTATTTCTATGAAAAAATCATGTGGATCTACTGAGAAATTAACTGCGAGGGCACGTATAGTCGTCGGAAAGAAAATTTTCAAGAACAATTATTTCCAATCGTATTACTTACCAACAGGAATCAACCGTTCTGAATGACAAGCGATCGGAATAATTCCAACCATTGTCAAGCTAGTCCAAAGACCCCTCCACCCAGAGAGTTTCAAGGATGAAGAGTCAATGGTTCGCCCTTGCTCACGATGAAAGCAAACATATCCTCGAGGTCTGTGATCAGCAGTTATGGCTTTTGGACGAGTTTACACCATAGTTCACACGACGATCAAATTCTACGTCTCATAATGACACGCCATTGTAAATTATTGTCAACATCTTTCGAATTTTTCGGAATTTCGTTCTGATTTTTGTTTAAAATGACTAAAGTGAAACTAAGCATGCACCTACCTGGGTAGATATTTAGAAATAGGATGCAGGAAAAAGAGAATGAATAATGAGAAATTATTCTCTTAATTTTACTGACGGTAAATTTTGAATTCGTTGAATTCGAATCAATGATTCATGATGCAATGATTACGTACCTTTTCTGGAAGAGGATGACATTTGTTGCTTTTTCCAAAACGAGAATTGGACACGATTTGGCTCTCACTATGAAATAGAGCATTCGACATAAATAGCTGGAAACGATTCTTTGTTAGCATCTTAGTTCGTTATAAATGAAAAACAACCAAATCTCCGGAGAAAGTTCAACTCTGGCAACGCGTGGGCGAGAAATCAAAAGTCATTCCGAGTCCAGAGAAATGAGAGGATAGAGGTGGGAGCACAAGATTGTTTTCGATGAGAAAGAGGAAAGGGATTTCTCATTTTCTTTCACCCCAGAAAAGCGAAGGAAACAGATAAACGGGTTGAGGATATGGCGGGGGGGGGTTGAGGAGGGCGGGGTGCAATCCCAGTAGATGACCGGGGCGACACTGGATGAGGGAAGGGCCCGGGGCGTCGGCGGCAGAGGAAGAGAGGAAGGGCCCCGGGCTGAATCTGATGTGGACCAACGGACTTGTCGAGGATCGGTCTTCATTTCGGGAGATGTGGTCTCCTTTGCTTGCGGAGGGCGGTCGCCTGCTCTCTACAAATGCCCCCGAGTCGACTCGCGAATCGAATGGCCGGTGGTGGCAGCACTGTCATCGGCGGATCGGTAGCAATCGGCAATGTATATATTGCATGTCGACAACAGGTCCATTTTTTATTAAAATGTATATATATAATGTAATATATAGATAGAGTTTCCTCGATATCTGGAGTCTGAAAGCTTGTAAAATAAACTGGTGTTACCCAGCAGGATTTTATTAGAGGCACGTAATCGTTCTGTCTCGATCAAGTAATTAATTTCATGCGGTACAATTTATTTCTTGTCTGCAGTAGTAGCCGTCGATGGGTATGTGCTCCAGACAGATAAATACAGTAGGAAACCTCATCATCACTCGTCAACAATCCTAGGATTGGTTTGACGCAGCTCTCCACTCAGTTCTCCTATCAGCTAATCTTTTCACACCTAAAGGAAACCTCATGCGGTTAAATTTTCTATCTTGTCAGCGAAGAATGCCAGCATCGATTCGATGTCTAAAGGCCGTTTTACACGGGGAACGGAATTGCGCAGGTGAGAACTGCATTGATTTATAAAATGGCGTGGAATTGTGGGAATGCATGAACGAAGTTAGAACAGGAGCTATTTTGCCATCTCACGTACACGCATTCTCGCATGTGTTCTATAGCAATTCACTGCTTTACACCACGCCATTTTGATTGCGCCTTCGCACGTACGTCAAATTGTCCAAGTACGTGCCCCGTGTAAAACGGCCTTAATGAAACATTACACTGAAGTATCATTTGGGAAGGTGTAAAAATTCTTCTGATGTCCCCGGATGGTACCTGAAAGTCACCGCGTATCGGATGCTATTTATGAGAGATTTAAGTCGATAAAAAATTATTTCAGTCAAAATTACTTCATTATATCATATGTGTTGGATCAAAATTTATTGAAAGCTATCTTATAAAATATTGATAACATGAATCGCAAACTTCTCGAACACCGTTATAACGTCATGAAAACCACCTGCGCTCTTACAGCATCATTCACGGAATCACCTTTCCATAGATTCATATTTCAACCGACAGGTGTCAGACACTTCGCTTGGATTCGCGAATAGGTCTTCTTACACATGGATCAGCAGTATAGGTCCTAGAGCATTGGCGGCCACAAGGTGAATTCAAAATGAAACCACGTGACATGCTCAGAGTACCTAAGTAAGAAGAAGGGCGATTTTCGGTCTCTGCCCGTGCGACCAAGGTTAAGATGGTAAGCGCAGAGATCAACCTATGATGACTCTGATTAGCTGTTTACTACTATTGCGTTTGTTTTCGTATTTTTCGAAAGGAAATAATACTTTATTTAACTGTAACCACGAAGAACGAATTTACCATGATTTTAATGTGATGTGTAATCTAGTTTCCAGTACCTCTTAGGCGGTCTTTTTCTTTATACCATAGTAATACCGAAGTTAGAGGGTTATTGATATTGACCTTACTTGTTGGTCACTGCATAACCACTTTGAGTGCTCTTTTTTAATGTTTGAGGCATAAACTTGGTCTGGCTTGTGGCTGGTAACGTTTTATAACTTGATTGCGCCGTGCGCTTCTAACTCTAGGTCTGTGGAGACCGTAAACCTAACAACTCGCGCTTTGAATACTCAAATGCTGCACGTTGCAACGAGGTTATTCGTCATGTCCTCCCCTGGCTAGACCTTTGATATCTGTTGCATAGCACGAGAGACATATCTCCTCCACTATCACGACGTAATGCTCCGCCTACTTATTCAGGGTGTAAAACTTCACTCGAGACATTTTATTATTCATTCTTAAATGAGTGTAAACGAGTTGGAGGGTTTTTGAATTTGAAGGAATGAGTGCGAGGAATGAAACCAGTCCGTTCTTCACTATTTCAGGTATTCTGGATTGTAAAAAAGACTGAATGTATCGGATTGCATGTTTCAGTGATGTAAAGAGACCTTTTCGGAATGATAGGGGGGATAATCCTTTCATAATAAATGTATTATGATCCGGGCATGAGGCCTATATCAAAATAATTACAACATCAGACGAAACGACATATGGTGAACGAGCCAATTAAATTTTCGGTGAACAAAATTCGACTTTATCGCCATTCGAATCTGGACATTCACGATGAAATTACACAAGTGCAATACAGTGAAGTATTCTTCCGATTCAAATTTTACAGGAGGTTTCCCGACCAAAGAGTTGAGATCGTAAGTAAATACATACCTCTACTGACTCTAGCCGTGTTAATTCTCATTTTCTGACGTACCTACTACTCAGTTAAAACATATCGCTATCACCGTGAAATACTCAGGATAGTTGGAGTGGACCTTTGTTAACTTCCGACTACAATTAAAATATAAAATTTTGAAAAAAAGTTTTAAAAAATGAAATAAAACTGCAGCAAAATTTTTCAAATTTGAAATAGGGTAAAATTAGATAAAGGTCTACTTCATAATATATGCTGAAATTTTCAAGAAACAGTATAAGTTTTAAGCGAGGCATCAAAAAGGCCGACCGAGTTGGATAAATCGCCTCAACGGCGAAATTGATACATTAAGACACAAGAGGGAATTTGGATATCCAGGTTCGATTCCCCATCAAGTGAAATTATTATTTTTCCGCAGCAATTTTATTTCTTCAACCTTAAATGTGAACTTAGTCCAAAAAATAGCTTTTTATCGATTCGTATGACCACAGACTATGCTAAATGATTGGTGATATGCTTTTTAAAAAACCATAGACACTGATGTATAGATTCCGTTTGTCTCCCTCAAATATGAGGAGTTAAAATAAGAGGTAGGTAACTTTAGCAACCATTGGGAATCGAACACGGTCGCTCGGCGTTCATTCCATTAATTTGATGGTTTCGGGCGAAACTTTATGGAATATTTTCCATTAATTGTTATTAAAATCACGAAAAGTTGTTAATTTATATAATTTATCAAAATTCTATTTTAAAAACCATTCAATAAAATATGAGCTGAGAGAAACGTGATAGTTGCATCGAAAGTGTTCATGGCACAAAAAAGGAAAAAATCATTTTTACCACGCCACATAAATAAATAATATCAATCAATCTAATGATATGTGTATTAATTTTTAAATAAAATTTAGCGTGGACTATGCGCCATCTATCATTGATACGCAGAAATATAACAGCAATCAGCCGCGCGCAAAGGATTGAAATTAAGTTGAATTGTTTCTCACCCACATCAATGTCTTTGACGGACTTAACTTCTGTATTCCCTATTAAATACACGTTAATTTTCATTTCGAGGTCTCTCCTTCCACGATTAACGGTTAAAACTAACAAAACACAGGTGGAAAGTGCATGGGAAAATCACGCCAATTTCGCTACACGTTAATTTTGCCGCTAATTCACAACCGACCAAACCCCACTCCAACTTCACCAGGTGCCACGCTTATGTTTTCAACGAACACTACCATTGACGGTACTGCAATCTCACCTTCAGTGCTCCGTACAAGTGATTTATTGGTAATATTTTCTATGAGTCGGCCTAAAATTTGAATCAGAATGATAAAATCAAGCTTTTCATTAAGGCCTGGCGGCGATATTTCGCCCTGTCCCACTCGGACAGATTACGCGCATTTAGGAGATGGGGTGGGGTAGGTGAATAGGCGGTTGTAATTAAAATAATCAGAGTGGCAATAGCGTGCGAGGGAGGGGTCGCGGGAGTGGGGGGTGCGGCTCGGAGCGCGGCGGGAAAAGTGACGGCGACACGCGCGCCCTGGGTGCGGGGAGCGGCTGCCCCTCCGCGCCGCTCCTTCCCAAAAAACACACGAACCCCCCCATCCCCTTTCCCCGCCGGAAGGGGCGGGTGTGACGTCACCTGTGACCCTCCTCCCCTCCCTCCGCCCTCCCCCCCCACTCTCTCCCTCCTTTCCACCCTTCCCGAAAAACACGCACCCTCGCAGCATCCGAGCACAGCCGCGTCGCGACGCGCGTGAAAAACGCGCCCAACCTCCCCCCCCTCCCCTTTCGCTGGAGCGACGCACGGACAGGCGACTCTTGAAATAAGAGAGGAAGAGTTGATTCCATCGCACACGGGCGCGCCGTCTCACGTGTAAACACATTCACTCCTTCATTAGCAGGCAGCTCCCTCCGTCTGCTGCTGCCTCTGCTCATTCACCACTCTCCGCCAATCTCCTACACCCCACTTCTTCAATAGGCCCTTCCTTCGACATTCTCCTGATTCCACTCTCATCCCTTCAGTTTTTATTTCCTTCAAGATTTCCCTCCTTCAAAATTCTCCTGATTCCACATCCACCTCCTCCAGCATTTACTTCCTTCAACATTCTTTTCCTCCATCATTCCCTTCCTCTAGCATATATACCCCCTTCAACATTTTTCTCATTCCGCATTTCATTCCTTCAACATTCCTCTCATTCAGCATTCTCCTTCTTCAGCATTCCTCGCCAATATTAACGTTCCCTCCAATCGGCATCCGATGGCACTCCACCCGTCCATGACGTCCCCTTCATCAGCCGCCTTCTTCAACATTCCGCCCCTCCGTCAACTGCTGCTTCCTTCACCAGCAGACCTCTCCCGAAGCAACCCCCTCCTTCAGACACACCGCCTTCAGCACTCCTCTTCTTCAGCAGTTCCCCCGTCGTGTACACTCCCTAGCACTCAACACCTCCGCCCCCCCCCAGTCCCTTCCCTTCATCAACACTTCAACTCCTCCTCCCTCGAAACGGCGCCCCTTGACCTCCCCCCGCCCCTTGCCCCCGCCACGGAACGAGAAGTCCTCGAGAAGAGAGAGGGCCTAACAGGGGTGGTGGACAAATGGCGACTCATCCTCCTCTCGCGAGTGTGTACAACACGCCCTCGCCCATTCATTTGTTTCATCCCGGCTTGCTCCCATAATTGCACGTGTGCCCGCTGTATTGAATTCCCCATTTACCATCCCCCCTCCCCCGCCCCTCCACTTTCTCCCCCCCCCCCCTCGCCCCATGCATCCACATGCTCTGCCCCCAAACCGCCTCACTTTTGCCCTTTTCCAGCGCTGCCCCCTCCCGCCCCCACCCTCCTCCTCATCGCACGGTGAGAGCGTGTGCAGAGGACCACTTGTGACTCTCGCCTCCTCAAACGGACGAGCTAAAAAAAAAAATGGCCCCATCCGCTCTCTCTCTCTCTCTCTCTCTCTTTATTCCTTCCCCACAACTCTCACCCTCACGCTTTCTCTCTTCTTTTCGCGAGCGTTGAACTTGTTTCTCATATCCGCTCACTTCACCGACGGGCACTTCCCGTCACGTCTCATCGGGGTCTTTCGATCCCTCGATAGTGCGATGTTCGACATATCGATCGAACAAACAAGTCCATATAAATTTGCCTTGCGAGTCGTCATCAACCGCGTGTGGCTAATCCCGGGCGACCGCTATGTTATTATGGTTCCTATTTCATAAATGTTATTTTCAATAATCTTATTGTATCATGAAAATGCCATTGCTTACAAAGATTTATCTGCTAGTGTATGCACCAAGGCAAAAATTTCTGGGTTATTCTTCTTTGTAGAATAATATTCCATTTCTGCAGATACGGCAATTTCTGTTTCGCTATGACGGCGTTGAGATTCTCCCATCTTTCCCTCCCTCCATGTGCTTTCCCCTGGGCTCTCATCGCGGCGGCGGCGCCTCCTGTCTCTCTTATCCTTCCTCTCCGTGTACACGGGCGAGTAAGTCTCTGACTTGGTTCCCGGACCGATCAGGTATATCCCCGAGGGCCCACCCTGCGTTCCCGTAACCAATGTCATTGTAAGCAGATTGATAAGTAATTTAGGACTAGATTAATCGTTCACGAAGTTTCTGTCTTATACTTATAATAGCTAAGATTGGTTTGACGCAGGTCTCCATTCCGCTCTCCTATTTGCTAGCCTTTTCATAGAGACGTATACTTCCCCTTTCTATCCTGTATAAACTGTCCAAAGTAATTCATTCGGGGCGGTCTCTTGCCCTTCTTCCCTTCCACCTGTCTTTCTACGATTGTTTTTATCAGGCTATCATGCCTCATAATGAGGCCAACTTAGGGTTCCCGTCTCCCCCTAAGGGTTTTTATAAGACATCTCTTCTGTACATATTCTCCTCTATATCTCTCTTCTATAAGAATTATCTTATATACCAGAATTAAAAATCAAAAAATGGGATTGCATGGGATTAATGGCCACACACCAGCACGGCGTAAAGTGCGTGACGTCATGAGTTACCTACCAGGGTAAGCAGGAGTTGCGGGGGTCCTCCTACAGAAAATTTTTAAGAATAATGGTTCAAAATGGCTAGTATTATGGCTTTCTGAGTGATATTTTATTAATCATAATAGTATTCTATAAGTAATACTGATCCAAATAAGTAGAATGGATTAAACTTTAAAATTTCTCTTAGCTCTGGGGGGGGGGGGGAATATCCCCCAAAACCCCCTCTCGCTGCGCCACTGGTCCCACGCACGTACAGTAGGGTGTTGCTTATTTTTTATTTTTTCTCGGATTTTTGATTTCTACCTCTTAAAATATGGTATGGGGTGCAGAATGGATATCTTAAAAATTTCAGCTCAATTGTTTAACATTTAGAGGTCGCTCAAAGAGCATAAATGCAATAACATTAAATTTCCCCGATATTTTGAAGTAACATCATTTTCAGGGGTAACGCACGATTTTGCAGTTCTTCAGGGCCAAAATTCGCTTCATTTTAACGTCCTCTCAACAGTTTTCCAGGAATACAATGCTTTTCCGCGAGCTACAGCAGCGCGTCACACCCCTGACGGCGAGCTGGTCGCTCGCAGGCCGCATTCACAGTCAGCGACCGTCATTGCCTAGCCCCTCGCGTCTTTGCAGGCGAAAGTCGGAGTCGAATAAGGAAGGAGGAGTCGATTACTATGTTGGCGTTTTCCATACTGAGTGCTTGCTGTAGTTTATCCTTTAAAATAACTCCATCACTGTTCTTCGAGCCTAATTAATGATAAAAAAAAGAAATTTTCCTGTTAAGAATCCAAAAGAATATGATAGACTGAGAACCTGAGATATGGAAATAGTTAGTTAACACTATATACGCTTGTCGAGTCAATTGAAAATGCTTTATTATGTTCGCTAATCTCCACTATTCAACGCAGTCATGAACAATCTCAGCAGTGGCCCGGCCACTGGCAGTTCCGGTGAGTTATGGATTCTTTAATGTTGTTTTTATTTCATCAATCGGCCATGAGATTTATAGAACTATTTAACGACGTAATATGAAAAACAATATCTACTTACTTCATTCAACGAATTAGTAAATATTTCCTTTAGTAGACAGTAACCCCTGTTACCACAACATAGTAGCAACAAGAACCGGAAAAGCATTGTATTCCTGGAAAACTGTTGAGAGGACGTTAAAATGAAGCGAATTTTGGCCCTGAAGAACTGCAAAATCGTGCGTTACCCCTGAAAATGATGTTACTTCAAAATATCGGGGAAATTTAATGTTATTGCATTTATGCTCTTTGAGCGACCTCTAAATGTTAAACAATTGAGCTGAAATTTTTAAGATATCCATTCTGCACCCCATACCATATTTTAAGAGGTAGAAATCAAAAATCCGAGAAAAAATAAAAAAATAAGCAACACCCTAACGTACAGTGAGTGCTTAGTCCCCTTGGTTTAACTCTTGTGCATGGGAAATGTGGCCATCGTTATTCCATTCAATGGATTCATGAGTTCTCGCCTCGCCTTATACATGCTTTTGATTTTGAGTCATAATCTATGCCGCGGTGAGGGTTGGTCTCTTATCCGTTGCTTCAAAATACATTTGGCAATGGTCTCGAACGAAAGAATTACTCTAGATTCATGAATAATCGCTATGAGCGGTTAACACGACGCATCACTCCAGCTCAACCGGCCGTATTTGCTTTACTACTTACGAACTAAATATGCTGTGAGTTGTGGTCATGTACTAACCGTAACGAGATGGCGTGTCTATAGTCTTTCGGCATGACCCAATTCTGAGTTGGGGATGGTGAAAATGTTGGATGTGTGCGAAGCCGCTCAGAATATAGTTCAGTTGCTGGAAAGCCATGTGATGAGATTGTTGAATTTCATTCCTGAGTGGTGTGCCTTTTCCGCTGTGTTAAGCTAGTGTTATTTCTAATTTCCAATAACGTGAAGGAAGTGAGTAATTTGTGCGTCTAAAATCGTAAATTCGTCGTTTCTAAATTGAAGAAGTGTGTTGAACTATGTGGAGTGAGAAAAAATCTGATTTTGGAAGTCAGTCGGTCAGCACATGACATGGGGTTAAAAGTGTCGATATTGCACGTGTGGAATAATCTTGTGGTTAGTGTGTTGAGAAATTTGTTAACCTTGTTTTGATTCATCAGAGCTACCACAATTTATATTACTCCTTCTTCTGTGACTAATATACATACGATACCTGGATCTTAGAATTTAGAACCATTCTAGTGGGAAGAGTTAAACAGCGCCAAATCCCAGGAAATAACAAAGGTAAGATAATTTTCACATTCTAAAACAAATTATTAAGTTTACCTCCGCACTTGCTTGTGAGGAAACAATAATATGTATTGACTTTATTATTCTCACTGAGTGCACTCCGAATTCTTTACCTTCACGGTGCGGCATTGGTACACTCCCGGACCCAAAAATCTTATCACCCAAGGGCCGAAATTTTTCCGAGTCCCGAATTTGGCAATGCCGCTGAACTTCGCCTCCGAATCGGAGAATAACAAACACTCTTTGGTTGGAAAGGAGAGCCTTTTCTTTGGTGCGGTCGAAAAGGATTGCATGCAGAGTTCATCGAGGAAGAGAATTTTTCCAGCGATTTGATTGTTTTGACAGGGTGCGCAAAAGTCTTGGCGTCGGAGAGGAGAAGTCTTCCTCACGGAGATGATTAACGAAGTAGTCCGAAGGCCTCATTTATATGGAAAGCATTTTTTTGCGTATTTCTGGGCATGCCGGAATAAAATGTAAATGCCATTTTGTCTTAAATCTTAGATATGCCCTATAAAATACTTTCACCGTGGTTGTGTAGGTTGTCAGACTACTATGCTTCGCCTATCACAGCATTAATTTTTAGCAATTGCTACGTGCCCGCTATGCATGGACTTCTTATGAATTCAGAAATACGCTTGAAAATTTCTGCGATGGATTTTAAACTTTTAAGGCAGAGATCGTAACTTTTTCATTGGAAAAATATTTTTTGATATCGTTCATACAAACTTTTCGGAACACGAATACGGAAGCATTTCAAATATGAATGATAAATTATAAACTGAATCACATCATAGGAAACATTATTTTCTAATAAAATTTTTGTTTTTAGGAATCTCTCCAACGTGAGCCTCTCCTATGAAGAGAGTTTATATCCCCTCTCTCCTTGTTTCTGATTATATTTCACCTTCTGAGGATTTAATTGGATAATGATGTTTAAACATAATGGACATCGATTGGCTACCAAAGCAGTTAATATATCGCTGTAATCAGCTGTTGATTCCTATCATTTAGACATAAAACAAGGATTTCCGCACCCGATATCATCGGAACAGTTTACCCACAGCTGTAGTTAATCAGGGTAACTGACTGAATTCTTCACGCCCAATAGCAAAATAATGACTGAGCTGTCCGGGTTATTGCTGGTGATAAAAGGAGGTTTATTACGCCGAGGCTTGTTAAAAAGATAGGCATACAAAGAGGGGGATATTTCTTTGCTCTAGGTGTCCCAGAGTAATGTAAACAATGGCGTGGCAAAATCAGTATCGGAAGGAAAATCCCAGGGAAGGTTGCACAGGCGAGACGCAGAAATGGGACCAAGTCGCAATGGCTTGCCGAGTGCTCGGCTGCGAATACAAGGATTTTACCCAGAGCTCATCATAATGTTTTATTTAGTCCAATCCTAGTCTTGATCGGTTATTTTTTCGATGATTCACAAGATGTATAAAATTAGTGAGGGAAGAGCTTCCAAGCCTATGATCTGTTTCCAACAGATAGGATTGGTTACATTTCCGGCGCCCGGCGATCACGGTTGATTTTCCCCTATTTGAGGTGAAAGGGATCCCTCCCTTAATGACTCGCGGGTCATCGTCAATGAGATTCGGTTCAACGGTGAAAATAATGATATCCCGGGTGTGGAGGAAGGAGATTAGGTGGAGAAGAAAGCTACCAATGGCTCTGTGGAGGGTTCTTTGGCAGATACGGAGGTGGCGCACGGTCCGGAGAATAAAAACTGCCCTTATTTGCGATGGGAATGTTAAAGAAAGTAATGGGTTACTTTCGATTATTTTTTGTTGATATGATCGCTGCTCAATAATACTGTCCTACTAGAAGCTTAGCGCCATCGTAAATCACGAAACGTAAGGATTATCCCTCCGCCCTTCCCCCTTCTTTTATTCTCTGCGGAAGACAATGAAGCATAGCAATAGGGCTACGCACATAACAATCGCGAGGGCATATCAAAGTATTCACGATGACACGTCTAATGATTGCAGCAAAATGGTATTTTATTTGTATTCTGACATGTACTAACCAGCAATAAGCACAAAAATGCTTTACACGGAGGAAATAAGGGCTTCAGATACATTCATCTTGCTGGTCAAATTCCTTTACACAATGATCTGCATACTCCTTTTCGATCGTAGAATAGGACCTCCCTTCCAACTAAAAGACGTTTTGTCGTTCCCCTGATGCGGAGGCGTGGTCCAGCGGAATTTCCAAAGAGGGACTTAAGAAAATTGGCACCTGGGTGGTAAGTTTTTTTGTGTCTGGGGATGTAAATCTAATGAATGTGAAAATGATGTATTTTTCGGAGTGATTCAATAAGAGGTTTTATTTCCCGAGAAGCATAGCAGTTTGCGTGAGAGACGAACTCAAATACTTATTTTTGCTCATCGTTTTGTTATTTTTGATTGAAATAAACTGGCTTTCCGTCATAAAGTAAGGGTTAGTTGAAGGGCAGGTAGCCAGCTAAAGTAAACATGTGTACACCTACATCTGCGAGGTACCGTGCTAACCACCACCAGGGTGTGTGGCATGGAATGACTCTACACCAGGCAACACGCGCCCCACCCACAGACCAAGCACACTGCACAACGACACGCGGTCAGACCAGAAACTACATTTATTATTTGATATAATAAATAATTTACAAATTATAATTTGCGTACATAAATATAAGATTATGTTTTAATCAAACTCTAAGTAATTAATTAATATTAATTCGTGTATTTTGATGGCTATTACGTACGTGCATCATAGATAGCCCGTGTAAGGAGCGGCTGGCAGCCGAAAACACCAAAAAGATTTTCTATCGTTGATTTGTATCACTGACATTAACATTGCTATTGTTCATGTCACCAGTGGCGTAGCCAGGGGGGGTTGTCCGGGAGGTCCGGACCCCCCCCCCCCCCAAATATAAAAACACAATTATTTTCCTTCATAAAAGAAAACAAAATATTGAAAAAATTATGAATTTACCAAACATTTCGGCAACAAATGAAGTTTTTTCGATTATGAAAAGTGTTAAAATTAGTTAAAAGCCCTCTCCTTAGTACACTTTTTCAAAAATTTACCCCCCTGATTTTTTACCCTCTCCGAACGAAATTCCACGCAATGCCACTACATGATACAGCCTTGAAAATCTGAAATGCATGAATTGAGATTTCTCTCTTTATGACTCCATTTATTTTCTACTCTTTCCTTTCATTTAGGAGAATATTTGTGGGTTATGAAGTACACTACAGCATTATTAACGCGAATGTCAAAACACTGAACCGTGATACTGTGGACTATTAGCATCTAGAGGAATATAAGATGAAGCGACGGTTAACTACATACATATATGGGAATGGTTCGTTGAAATACCGCCTAAGAAGTTCATTTAAATGGCTTTGTTTACTTGTCATAATTCTTGGACCGAACCTGCATTTCAATTTTATTATTATTCGAAGTTTTTTTTTTCATGTTGAAGACTCTTTAGTTTCTTTTTGTATATCCATACTTTTTGATAATTTTGACTTGGTCCCGCAACAAGTTAGGTTAGCGACGCTCTACTGTACTTTGAGCCAACATAATCAGCTGGAAAGAAACGGGGGATTGGGGATTTGAAGTTGGAGGCAAGGTCATTCACTCGGATTTACGGTCGTCAGTTAAGGATGGAGTTTGGAGGTGGGGGCTCAAACGGTTCATCATGAATGTACTCGGAACTGAAGGTCTTAGGAGGAAGAGAATATTATTTCCATAGATTGCATTGGTGGTGGACAATTCCCAAACTGAATATAATTTGAATTTCGGTCTTTCTCTTCCATAAAACACAATATCCGCGCAATTATCAAGACCTGACCCCAACATTGAATCCTCACTCTCAGTATTTGTAGGGGAAATGGCGAAAGTTTGCAAGGGAAGTGGCCATAAATAAAATCAATTTAAGGATATATTCCCTCCCCAAGAGGGAACCCCCCGAAGAGTGCTCGTATATAAGTAACCCTCTTGTACAGTGGCGTAACTAAGGGGGAGGGGGATGAAGGGATTTATCCCCTTCCCCCCAAAGCCTCAGAGAAATCAAAATATTATTTGAAAATCTTGTCTGGATTTGATAAATAATAACTACCCTATATCTGCTAAAAGTTAAATTTCAAGTGCCAAATTGATGTAAAATGCATTTTCAAGCATGTTATTTTTCAAAAATGTTCCTGAAATCCCCGTTTCCTGGGGGGGTAGCCCTCACTAACCACCCCCCATTCCCCCCCCAAAGTTCTCTCATTCAAAACATATTCCACTTATATTAGATACGCCACTGCTATTGTAAGTAACCCGTAATTCCGTTTAAATGCACATGAAAATAATTTTGTTCACTCACCTAACCTCCATTACTCCCGTGAATTTCTAATCTGCTGGCGTGCTCGTGCAAAGAGTCTGCTCCAAATTTCCTTCTCACTTCTTGCTCATATCCGTGACAGCAGCCCCGACGAACACTAGGACCAGTGCGCAGAAAAACGCTCATTTCAGCGTCACTGTAAAATAACACAAAAGAGAACGGCATGAGAGTGGTATTTGGGAATAGGCACACCTGATAATCATTGTATGTTTCCGATGGCTTGCATTATATTTCAGTATTATTGTATAAATAAATTGCTCCCTAATTTTCTCTAAAATTTCAATATTTCACCACATCATCGTATGTTAATTGTAACTTTCTGAGAAACAGGGAAGTAACACGAAAATCAAAGCAATATTTGTGCATTTATATGGGACCGAACGGAGAAAATTATGATCCATCTAATGAAATCCGATAAATTCAGGGATCATTAATCAAAGATGCCCATGGAGGCGACGATGAATTGTACGCCGATGAAAATTAGAAGTGGGGGTAGGGCAACATTTGAGGGTGTTTACAAAAATATAATGAAAGTCATCGCTCTCTAAACGTCTCAAACCGAAGGCTGCTTTGTATCGACGCCATTAAGGAAAGGATATTTGAGAGGGGGGCAGATTGGAGAACTGTGGCGAAACAATCTTTGGATTGCTTGTCAATGATGACGACACTTATTGCATAGCTTACGTGCTTTAATGTACTCACGATCACTCCCGTGGATTTCTGCTCCGCACGCACGTCCGTGCCAAATCTTCGTCTCACGCCGTTCTCGCATTCTCCGTAATCATCAAAGCAGACACAAGATTGAAGGTCATTCATCAGAAAAACACTAATGAAGAAGTTTGCTGACAGATGCACTTTAGAGGTTGGCTCCAATAAGTTAGTTTTTGGCGTCCATAATAATACATCGGAAAATCACGAAGTAACTGTATCACTTCTGGAAGAGGCATTAACAGGATTTCATACTAATAAAATTGTGCAATTGAATGCCATTATTCGACCATTTTATTTTGATGGCAATTTACCGATAGTCGGTGAACTAAGTAATGGAACACAAATTGTGATGGAAATAAAATCCACAATTATGTTATACTCACTCACTTAAACACATGAATTTCATCCCAGCGAGCCGCTTTCACATGCACACCTATTCCACGCCTATTAAATTTCTCCAGCGTTCCGTACGTGAAGAATGTACCCTGCATCCTTGTATCCAGTGTGCGGTTACACCGATGTTCGCCGATGTTGATGAAGTTCAGGAAAGTGGTCCGTTGTTGTAGACACTGATACGCCAACAGGGTGGAAGTAGTTTGAAATTTCACGAGAAAATGAATCATAGTCTGCAGACAGTTAACAAGGGCGTTACGCTAGGGTGAGAGAGGAAATATCGATTTTCAATGAAAGGTTGGAAGGGGGGAGGATTAACAATCTAAAACAGTGACACCTGGTTGAATGGAGTTTTTAAAACCATCGGAAAATCAAAAGCGCCACCAATGAAGGTATTACGCACGACGAGAAAAGTAGACGAGATGACAGGAAAACAAAAGACAATCGGTTTCCAAAAATGGTAATTTGAAAACAAGGTGTTACGAAAATCATATTATTTTAAATGAATGTAAATAAAAGATTACATTAAAAATTAATTCCAGTTAAATCCTATATATTCATTCAACAAAAACTTAATTTTTATTGTTTTATGAATATATATCGAACTTACTTTTTCGTGACGTCATAGGTTTTAGTCACTCACGTGACGATGATGTCTCCGGATCTTCGATTCTTGTCAGTTTGGCGGTGACAGGCTTCGTGTGAAGAGGTAAGTGAGCAAGCCATGTTTAAGTTATCTTTCTCTGTGTCATATCTATGCCGTTGCTATTTCATTACAAAGTGCAAGGTATCAGTAATCATGCAGTAAATAATTCCGATAATTATTCGTGAGTTCGCTGCTTTTTTTAAGCTTTATTCCGCCTGAGAACGTTTTTTTCCCTTCGCAACCAATCCCAAGGTTTGAAGGAAGTGTTTTTGTGAAGTGCGTGTTTCTTCGCCTGTGATTTTTATGCTTTCACTGTTCTTGGCAGAAATAGGGCGACAGTGGGGATATTCTTCCAATTCGTCCCTTATTGTTTTTCGCATATTCACTTTCACGTGTCCGATTGCTGTTGTGAAAGGAGATACGACTGAACTGTTCATCATTGAGTTAGTTACCCAGTTCCAGTAATGATGACTGCATGTCTCTCGTATGAGATTTGGTGGTTGGTTATCCCATGTCGCGATCCATTGTTCATATTGTGATGATGTTGTCGCTAAGATGTATTCTGATTAATTTTTCCTGATTTGTGAATCGCTAAGGAAGTGGTTTCCGCAAGGTCAGTCGTGTGTGCTACGCGGGTCATTTCTAAGAGAGAATTGCCAAAACATAATGATATGTCTCCCATCGTCGGCTGTAAGCGATCGTGATCGAGTTTTCACGTCTTCGTTGCTCTTGCTGCAAGATAGTTCTGAAATACTTTTCGTGAGCTTGTCTCCAAGATGAGTGAATTTTGGAAGGGCTGTGCCATTTGACCGTATATTGACTCACCTTGCTGTATTCAATCTCATGGTACTATTCATGGAGCATTCAGTACAAGGTCTATTTCGTTTTGAGAGTTGAAATAGACGCCTCTCTTTTCTATTGTCGGCAAGCGGTGATAATTGCTCACACTTATTGCAGTTATTCGGGATTTCCCTCTGAAATTAACCAACAGAGACTTTTTATTCCTTATTTAAATTTCTATTCTTGGCCGTTGACTCCCATGGCCTTAGCAATCGACAAGGAAGAAAAGATTATTGAATAAGTTGGAGGATTAAGTATCATTTTTCACGGATTTATTTTCCAGCTGAACTTTCACGTCATCGTTGTACTCGAATGTGGAGTCGATAATATTTCATGATGTAGCTTATATTTTATACTTTCTGTTCGTGCATGACGACAGCATTATGTTAATAAGTGTCTTTTTCGAATTATTTCCAGTGAGTCTAGTCCGTGTGAAAGAAGTGGTGTATTGTTTACGATAGTGATAATTCTTCGAAGTCTTCTACATTGGGGAGAGATCATGAGGAAGTGGTAAGCAAACTTCATTCTTACAATATTTCATTGCATTTTAGTATGTTGTATGCCTAAAAGTTGCCATTGGTACTCTATTCCTCAATCATTGCTTGAACTAGAGGCAATTTTTTGACATGAAAGGAGTTATGTACTTTAGTCTGCGGGCAAGCAATTTCATTTTTGTTTGGACTTTTCCTCCGTAAAGGGAATTGTTAAAAAATTCAAACCCAGGGAAAAAAACCGATAAGAGCATGGAAATTTGTAGGTCTGGGTTTTTTGATGCAGATCTCAAGATGGAGGTGACGGATTTATTTTAATTTTCCGTTGCATTGTTTGCTTGTTTCAAGATTTGCCATTAGACCTCTTGGTGGCTTCTAATATTTTACCTGCATTTAGCAATCGTTATGAATACTAGTGTCTTCTGAGTACGCATGACGCGTGATATCCTGGGTGAATTGGGACTTGGTGAATTGTTGATACTCGTTTCCCTGCTGATACTATTTGAACGTAGTAGATCGGTTCCTTCGCAACATTGACTCATTCATTTCCCAACGTTACTTTTATTATTGATTCTCCGGCTATTTTTATAATTCTTTAACCTAATAAAATAATATTAATAGCTTCGTAAAAATTTACTGGAAGCCTGCCAGCGTGTGATGGGCTCCCTTCTTCGCAACACCAACAGCTTTGGATATGTTTTTGTTGGTGTTTAGAGTGTGGTTGCATGTGGCAAAGGCTTCTTACTTAATGGTTAACTTATTCCAAATGCTTTTGCCATAAAGGCAGTCAAGGATTCCGAGTTATTAGGATTCATTGAGAGATTCTCGCTATATTCCCTTTTCTCTTCTAAATAACCCATCCGACTTTTTTTCTCTTAAAGATTCCCATCGTCACGTCATTGTTTTCCAAAGCTATTCAAACGGGAATTTTTGACATCATTGTCATCAGAAACATTGCCTCAGTAACAAAAAATCTGACTGACGTTCTGAAAAATAAGGATGAAAAAAAGATTGAATAATAGTGACTTCGTCGCTTACACCTCAGATTCCTGAATTTTGCGAAAGGGAGATGATGGATACCATTTGAGTTATCGAATTGAGTTTTAATCTCGTGAAAAACTTCGGCAGTTTGAAAGACTCTTATTTCTAATAATATTAGGTATGAAGTACTCAGTCTTCATTAGTGTATTCTGCAACACTTTCTATAAAGTTGCTTTTCTTCAGTAAGTGGCTGATGAACCTTGCTTTCTCATTTTGACTTTTTCTATTAGTTCTTTTTGCTGTTGGACTTAATGTTGCAATTATTAGTTTTCTTTCGGTCAGCCTAATCCTTGTTACCACCCTAAACAACCACATTTCTGTAGCTTTAAATTTGGTGATTTCGCTCTTCCATACCCTCAATTCTCACGTCCATGTGTCATTTCGCTCCAAAAAAGCTGTTCAGGAATTTCTTCCTCGAATCTTGATATTTACTAGGAGGCTTCTTTCTTTAATTTATTTGAAAAACTTTCTCTGCTATTGATATCCTTCTCATGACCTTAGAGGAACAGTTATTATTGTACTCTTGTAAGCTGCCGGAATAGTGGAATTCTGCCACTTCTACCCCAACCTCGTTTCGCCCATACATAAATTCATTATTTATCCTCTTTTATTTCTTTCCGCCGCCATAATTTTTGTTTTCGTTGTGTTTACGTTTATCATTACTGGTCAACAATCCTAAGATTGGTTTGACGCAGCTCTCCACTCAGCTCTCCTATCAGCTAATCTTTTCACACCTCCGTATTTATTCTCTTTCACATCCTTCTTTACTTGTTACATATATTTTGTTCAAGGTCTTCCTTTTCCGTTCTTGCCTTCTACTTGTCCCTCGACGATTGTCTTCATCTGGCCATCATGTCTCAAGATGTGGCCTATATGGTTGATTCGTCTTCATATTAAGGTTTTCATGAGGTTTCTCTTCTCTCCTACCCTTCTTAGGACTTCCTCGTTACTCACTCGATCGATCCATTTGATTGTCATCATTCTTCTGTAGCACCACATTTCAAAGGCCTCTATCCTTGCTTTCTCCGCTGCGGTCATTGTCCATGCCCCACTTCCGTATAGGAGCATACTCCAAATGTAGGTTCTTATAAATTGTTTCTGTACTTCAATATTTAAGTTTCCCGCTGTAAGAAGGTCTCTCTTTTGGTGGAATCCTCTCTCCGCCTGGACTATTCTGCTGATAATTTCATTCTTGCTTCTCCCGTCACTAGTGATCTTGATTCCAAAATAACCGAATTCATCCACCTCTATTGGTTTTTGCTTCCCTATTTTAATGTTAGTCTTGACTTCTTCTATTCTGCTGCATACTAAGATCTTGGTTTTCTTTGTGCTTATTTTCAGTTGATATCTACTCATTACCCTACCCATATTAACCAGAATATTTTTCAAATCATTTTCTGTTTCTGCTATAACTGCTATGTTATCGTAAAATCTTGGCATGCTAATTTTTTCTCCATGGATATTCACTCCCAATGCCTTTTCTTTGATTTCATTAATGGCTTTCTCAATGTAAACGTTGAAAATTACGAATGACAATGCACATCCTAGCCTCACTCCTTTACTAATTCTTGCGTCTTCACAGATGGGCCCTGGTTTTTTCACCGCTACTTGGTTTTTGTATAAACTGTGGATGATTTTTCTGTCATTGTAAAAACCTCAATTTCTTTTAGGATTCCAAGCATTGTAATCCAATCCACGTTGTAAAACTCCTTCTCTAAGTCCACGAACGCAACGAACGTTGGCTTGTTCTTCCCCATGAGCAGTCAAGTCAAGGGCCAATTTTGCTTCCCTTGTGCCTTTGTTTTTTTCTTAATCCAAATTGGTCCTCATCCAAATACTCTTTTGCTCTAAGTTTTATTCTTCTGTAGATGATCCTTGTCAGTATCTTCGACGCATGTGTAGTTACGCTTATGGTCCTAAAATCTTCGCAGTTCTCCGGTCTTTTCTTCTTAGAAATAGGGATTACAATGTTCCTCTCGAAGTTCTTTGGTATCTCACCTGTCGAATACATTTCACTAATGATTTTGTACAACTGGTTCAACGTCTTCTCTCCTGCATTTTTAATTAGCTCTGCGGGAATATCAATGCCAGACGCTTTATTTATCCTTAGGTCTCTTACAGCCGCATCAAATTCTGATCTAAACATTGGGGCACCTATGTCATCGGCATCCACTTCCCTCTCGTTTTCGATAGCATTCGTTCTTAGGCTGCTTTCTTCGCACAAATCTTCCAGATATACCTTCCATCTCTTTCCTTTGTCTTCGTTTTCAGTCATTAGTTCTCCGTTTTTGTCCGTAAGGTATTACATCTTACGCCGTCCGTAAGGTATTACATCTTTCCTTAAAGTGGTTCCTCACTATCCTATAGGCGACCTCTACTTTTCCATGTTTAAGATTATTTTGTACGTCTTCACAAATATTTTTCATCAACGTTTCTCTAGCCTTCCGCGCTTTACGACATATTTCGTTCCTTATTCTCTTGTAACAATTCTGTCCTTCCTCTGTTTTCGCAGCCTTGCGTTTTCTTATTTCTTCAATGAGATCTCATGTGTTTATGTTAAGAGTAGTGAAAAACTATAATTTTGAATTTCAAGCATTCGACTTAAATACCTAGATTATTCCCACATATGCCACACAGTCGTAGAAATAGTACGATTAATACCATAGAAATACGTTCGCATACATGCGAAGGAAATACTTACCAACGGTTATTTACTAATGTAATGTGTTCATGCATTCATGATATTTTTCACGTCGTATGAGAAAAATTCTTCCCCAACCTACTAAGGAAATTTAACCTATAATATTCTCTGCGCTCCTGTAAATATTCTCATTCAAACTCGCTTAACATATTGGAAAGGCCATACTTTTTATCGTAACGACTCACCATAAAACTGGCCTCCCTGCGCTGTACTCGATTGATTTTACTTTTAAGGCCTACTTCATGAAAGTTCCACACGCTAGCAGCATACTTCAAGTGAGGCCTTACTAGTTTCAGTTATCTCTTTAACCTTCCTTTGACAATTACCGAAAATTATTTCTACAAATTCCAGTCTACGACTTGCTTAAGGTCTTCGTGCAAATATTTGCCCAATATTTTTGTTTTGAATCGGTTAAATACATCCATAATAGATTCATTTGTCTCTCTTTCCGATTAAAAAAAATAATTTTCGTGCATTTCTTTTTATGTTTTTCTTCCAAGTAAAACTCGCAGGTGTCTTCCTTTTCGTTTTGTATTGCTTTTTGTCGTTATCGAGCTTTGTATGTACCATCTCGGTTCAGCATTCCAGCGTTTAAACTATCGTGTTATCTACGACATTATGCATTATGTTAACAAACTTGTTCCATGCATCTTTAGCCACAAATTTGAGAGTGGCGTCTTTAAATTCAATGAGCAAGTTCGACAGGTAATTCTTTAACCCTTCAAAATCCGCCTTATGGAATGAATTACATTGTATTCATATCCATTTTCCTGTTCTTAAACCTCCCATGGCCGTCTCTCCAACCAAAGCTTGTGCTAATAAATAATCTCCATCGACTAGAAAATCACTGGCTGGGATCCGCTGATTGAATTTTCATTCAGGAGGAAGAATAACTTCCTCTCGAACGGTCTCAGTTTTTTGTCAATTGGCCGCGCACGCTCCTTTAAAATGTATCGCTATCATCTTGATAATTTCAGACAATATAGGGTAAGTATACCATTTTCAACAATTTCCTTTACCCCAAAGACAACAATTTCGCACTTGAAAAAATTCAGATGGAGGGAAATACAGAGGCGACATTTTCAAAAGCTTCCTAAGAGAGATGCAATACCATTGGTGAGATGCAAAACCTGATGGTTGCGAATACATAGTTGTTTCTAAATCCGTGTTTTATGCCTCTAAGTAGAACTGTGGAATTAATTATTTTCAAACAAATAAGGGACTTGGTATACCAAGTCAAATAAGAATGTTTTATTTATGACGAATCCAATACCTTAGCCCGTATTAATTTCATCCCCATTAGAATTAATGTTCCATTTTTTTAAATGATCGGTAAAAATGTACGTAGAGGAATAATAAATTATATTCTTTAAACTTAATGCTAAGAAACATGTGTAAACCATTGGTTTCGAATGATTCAACAGTTCTCTAGGTCATCGCGAGCGAAGTATCTTCTATCTTTCTACAAAGTAGTAAGATAATTCCGTGTTAATTCCTAATTTACATTTAATTTATGGCGCTCACCCCTCACAATTTATGATTAAATTGGAATTGTGTCTGTTGCGTACATGGGCGTGCCCAAGATCAAAACTATCGGGAAAAATCAGGGAAATATTCACGCTAAATGTATGCGTAGTAAATACAGAAGTTTACTAATAACGGCGCATTTTATCATATCCTGATATTTTCAGAATTATATCAAAAGTCTTAAAATATTTATTCGTCTTGAAATAGAGAAAATGGCAGGTTTAACTGGAGTGATGCGTTTTCGATTTCTTATACTAAGTTATAGTCTTAATTTACATTCTGCACAGCAAGATTCCTCAATAAGAGCGTATTGGGGGTGATAAGACTTCACATAAACCTTAACCTGAACGGATTTAATTGTATGTAATGGGTGTTTTGATGGTGGACTATTTTTTTCTTACAACTGCTTAATTGTTCGCGGGAAATCGAATTCCTCTACCCATCCGCTCGTGTAAGTATCTATCTTATGAACTTTTTCTGCCAGACGTGAAGATAAAGTTCGGCTCTTGCAATATGTTGTCTGTGCCAGCCTTAATATTTATCTATCCTCAATGTTTCCTGCTGTATAAGCTTAGATCGTTCGTTTCTGCTGAATCATTAGCGTCTTTATCCAAATTCGTGCTAAAACTGTGTAGCGCTATCTGTTTTCCCGCATTAATTTTTTAACGCATCCTGCCCCTTTCTTTGATGTATTATATCTTTGTATTCGTAAGCCTTACTTGACCAGAGACCCGGCATGTCTATATCCTTCATTCCACGGCGTTCATTTATCAAAAAATTATGAGCTACCGATTGAGCCTATTCCCATTCTTAGTAAATCTGTCTATCAACCGACTATCTCAACTTTGAATGGATGACTTCTCCTCCGCTCTAGGCCTCGTTAGAAATTTAATTAATTTCGCGTCACTGCGTTGCTTAATGACCGTCTAGCGCCTTTTCGTTATCTTAAAATTGCGAAACTCGCCTTTGAAAATAAGCGATAGACTGAGGATTAACTCGGTGGGATTTTTCAATCAACAAGAGGCGAAGGTTATTGAAGGATTTTCATTATTAAATGGCCCTTTTCATGACTCCTGCTCTCCTTCGCAGTGTGTCAACCTTTCAAATCAATCATCCATTTCTTTTCCCCCAGCCTAATATCCCTTTTGTGACCTTTTTGGCCTTTCACTATGCTCTGATTTTGTAGGTTTGAAATAATTGGTATTATGATGTAGTTAAAATGCGAAAGAATTCACTTAAAAAAGATAAATTCTTAGAAATGCAACAAAAAATGATATAATTGTTAAAATTCGACAAAAAAATAGCGTTGTAATTTTCATGCATTTTTATCAAATTTTCATTTCTCTCGAACGAACAGTGACATCTATGCATTTTTGTACTTTACTGGTGTTCGACACCATGAGAATGACGGTTATCTGCGTCATCTATCTATCTGTCATCTATCGCGAAATTAGTGACTATGAAATTATATCATAGGACTTGAACAACGTTCATTTGTGGACCCAAGAGTGGGGACTCGAACTTATTCTGAGCAAATGCATGTCGGTACATTTCTTACGGAATTCGTCCAACTATAGCCATGTTTACTCTGTGGATGGTATTAACATTAAGGCAACAGACGAAGTGAAGTACCTGGGAGTTACGATAACCTCGAACCTCTCGTGGGGAACACATAAGGAATATCTGTGGCATGGCTCTGAAGAAATTAGGATTCGTCAAGCGCATTGTGGGAAGATTTTCGGATGAGAAAGTGAAAGAAAGGTGCTATTTCGCACTCGTCCGTCCGCACCTTGAATATGGAATCCGGTACAGAAAGACTCAATCCGCAAATTGAATAAAATACAAAGGAAGGCTGCGCGTTTCGTCAAAAACTGCTACGGGTGTACAGAGAGCGTTACCCAGATGTTAAGCGAATTAGGCTGGGAGTCACTGGAGACTCGGAGGCTGCGCGCTAGGCTTAGATTACTTGAACAATTGAGAATGGATATGCTTAAGAGCGACACAGAGAACATAATATTAGAGCCACACTATATTTCCAGGTCCGATAGGAGCGATAAATTAAGAGAGATGTTTTGCCGAACGGATAGATATGGGAATTCCTTTTTCCCCCGAACCATAAAGGACTATAATAGAAGCTAGTCCCAACTTCGCAAGAGCACTATTTTTTATGCGAAGACGGCTGGTGTCCTAACACCCCCTGCCACTCGCCTTTTAGGCGGCTTGAGGGGTATTATGTGGATTATGTAAATCTGTTGAAGCCTAGGTGGGTGGGCGAAATTTCGATGAAAGTATGGAAAATTAGTGTTTGTTTTGTTCCTTTTAATATCAACTTGTAATGGTCATTCGTTGAAAAAGTCGGAAATCTTGCAAATAACAGTTTCGCACGCATAAAGTGCACCATATGAATAGAAAACTATCTTGAGCAAAGTGATGAACTCGATCACGATGCATTTTGATGGTGTAGTCGCATTTTTAGCTTGAGCAGTTAGTACCCCTCTTATAGTTGGCACTTGGCCGTGAGCCATTCAATGAAAGCATTTGATGCCTGTTGAATGGGGTTAGTGTGAGGTACTTACCATTCGAATGAAGAATGGCAGTTTTTTCCATCATGCCATAGAATTAACGTTAAGATGGCATAAATAAGTAGTTGATACATTGAGAATATACTTCGTATTTCATGATAGTTACACGTTCTAGACGGCGATTGACAGATACATCGCATATCTTAATGATTTCAATTTAAGTTACGCCAAATTAAGTTGTAATGAACGGGATCTCACATTCCCACGCCGCCGTCCAGTCACTACTGTGCTGATTTAGTTCCCAGATGCAGTGCCACCTTGATTTCTTCTTCATCTTCCCCAATTGTGTGTGTTCTAGCACTTATTGTTAGCCTCAGGATAAGCATTAGTTCTCAACCTCATCCTAATATGAGAGCTGCGTGGCGCTCTCTGTCCGTTCTTTGTGTTTATTAAGCGCAGAGTCCTCTGGATTGTTGATAATACACTACATAGTTTCGACCGAGTGAGGGAGTAGTGTAGAGAAATGCCATCCAGAGGACTCTGATTAACCGTATCCAACCGCTTTGATTTCCGCTGCTTTTTCATTGTGTTCCACCGCAACGCTTGTTCAGGGACCCGGAGTTTTACAGACCGCTGAGCGTCTCTAAAACGTGGAATCTACTATTTTTAATCTTCTTAAGTCCCTCCTACACTACTATATTTCTAATATCAATTTGTTCTAGCCTTTCACACAGAGTTGCAATATTAACCAGTTTTTTTAAACGGAATTTAGGGTTCCAAGGTTCTAAGTGTGAATTACGACATAATAATTCACTTATAGTATATCTATAAGTGAATAATTGAAATTTGAAATTGAAATAATATTTGAAATTGCCTTGGCCTTTCTTGAGGGATTTTTATTCGATTTTCCCTCCATTACGTATCACACAAAATAAGAGATATCCCTCTTTCTATCCATTTCTATCATCATCTATTAAATTGCTAATTACCCAGGAAAGAAAAACTGATTTCCAACCGTTTTGAACCTCATTTGAATCTGATCTGAATCGTTAAAATCTGATTTGACTCTGTCTTGACACTGATTTCCACTGGTTTCCAGCGGACAGGAAATGGAAGGAAGTGATTTGAATCTCATTTCCATTGTAACTGGTTTCCAGCTGTCTTCCACATGGACTGTATTGACACTGAATTGAATGTCATTTGAAACTCTTTTCCTTATTTATTGGCTTGAAAGTGTTTTCCACAAGTACTTTCCAACAGAGTTGAATTGTAGAATGAATTTGAAATTCTCCTGATATGAGTGTCTTGTAGAAACCCATCTCACACAGGCTTTATTACTGCGTTGATTGGAAAATTACTTTTCCTGTGGTGTCAATGAGTATATTTAATTCAAAATCATGGTCAGAAATAAAATAATGACGTAAAGGAGGAAACATGTACTTTGCCATCTTGCAAAAATGCACGGGTGGTGAAAAATATTTAATGTACATCATCCGCACTTTGTATAGCACATCATTTCACCTGTTGGAACTCACTACCACCGAATTACCAAACGGTACATAACTCGGGGACTTGGGATTGAAAGCACGTAAAAACCTCACTTCGCATTTAAAAAAATATAGCCGGTATAGTGCTGCCACCTAACTACGAAAGATAGCAAACCAAAGTAGCAACGCCGATACCCGATTTCGTTTTGAATGTTTACGTGCTTGTGGTTGTCTGTTTTGTGCTAAAGTTATAGGGTGTGGAGAAAAAAAATAATCATATCAGTATTATTTAACTAGTGCTAAATTCCCGCAGCGTTGAATTAAGCCATTCGTGCATCTCTTCAGGTTTTAAGCGACAGTAAAATTCTTGATGTGATTTGGATCTTTTGTGTTTTCTTTGAATAATTTATCTTGTGTCTACAGTTTTTGAGCGATTGCTAATATTACTGTATGCAATATGTATAATATGTACGTGCGTTACGTCGCCGACGAGAACCTACCAGGATTTTCAGAGTATTGTGTATCTTGCAGGTTTGTTTGTGCTAAGTGAAACGACCGTGTTTATGTATAAACAGTATGGCAAGTTTCTGTAGTGAAACATACAGATATGGTTGGCTTAATGCTGAATCAGAAATATTTTCATAAGGCATGTAAAGGAGTCTTTCTTTCATAAAGGCATCTGAAATATTTTCTAGTGTTGTGGTTTTTCTGTTAATCACGGAAAAATTTGTGTTCTTCGATAATTCAAGATTGTGAAATCTGATGTAAGTTGTTGTTCTGGTGCAATGATTGTTCTTTTACTCTTGGCGAACCGTGCCTTTCGATGAGTGTTCAAGATTGTTAGAACTGATAAACAGTGTGGAAAAGCACTACTAGTTTGTCAAACTCTCCTTCCAATGAGATTTCATCAGTAAATTCTGTGTTTCCCTAAAATATTTCTAATGCATGACATTGAGATTTTAAGTGTATTCAGCCTCAGAAATTTACCAAATTAGATGACAATGTATTTTCAATTGAATATGTACTTCCAATAGGGTTTGTGCATACCTAATAAATACGTTAATAGAGCCTGTGTTATTTCATTGTGGTGGGAGACTTACATGAAGTTCATTTATTAGGCTGTATTTTGTAAACTTTTTTCTGCCGAGTCTACATCCAGATTGATGATAGAGATGTAATATGTGAAGTTAGAAACGTTGGTTGAGTGCAGCTCTGCGAAACTTGGAATTGGCAGAAATAACTCATGCAACAGCAGGTCATAGGAGGTGAGAATCGAGTTGCAAACAAGATTCAGATCGGTATGACGGTGGAAAACAGATTCGAAATAGCTAAAACGGGGAAACCGGATTCAAATCTGTTGGACGGTGGAAACCAGAGTCAAACCACATTCATGGAAATGAGTAGGAAAACAGCCGCCATGTTGGACCTTCACAACTGATTTCCCACTGTCCTCCAACTGATTTCCAGCTGTTTCAATTTTCAAAACAGATTCAAAGGAGAAGGAAATCAGTGCGTCAAACCTGTTGGAAGTCAGTGTCAAATCTGATGGAAATCAGTTTTTCTTTGCTGGGTATCATCATCACGAGTCGGTAGTGTGAAGATTGGTTTCGATACCTCCACTGCAAAACCGCTCAACAATCGCCCACCGAATCCATTCCGCTCACCCAGGAAAGGCATTGATTGCGATTCGTTACCCACCATAAGTGTATTCATAATATAAAAATTATTTAGTTTTAGAAATCCCAGTTTAGACGAGTGGCAATGGTCAATTTTAATCGCATTTGAAAAAAGGCCAGATTGCTGCCAATGCGATTCCATTCCACGTGACGTCACAGGGACCTAGTTTCTATACGAGTAGATAGGAGTTTTACATCGTCAGTACAGATTACCAATGCTTGCATGAGGCACAGAGCTTAGGGAAACATGTCTTAATAATCACCTATTAAAACTGCCTATGGTCGGAAAGTTTCCATCGTTTGATAAGGTATCCTTATTAAAGCCAAGCGCTACCTGCTAGCATGGTACTCTGCTACCTTCTAACAGCCTGCATCGCAGCGGCACACATACCCTCGCCGCTAGGTCACCTTACACGGCGACAGCAGCAACCAATATGACGTCACACGGGGTTTTCCCAGTATTCATACTTAGCCGTCGCGTTTTCGCGCGCTTGAAAATTTTCACTTTTCATTTTATCGCGAAAATAGATATCGTCATTTAAAAATCTAAAAGCGTGAAATTCGTACTCCAGGAGTAATAATCTTTCGATTTAGGCAGTAAAAAAAATAGGAAACCACCCTATTATCCAGCTTTGGAGGTGAGCGTTTATGCTCCCGCTACTGCCAACTGAGCGCATCGTCGGGGTGGTATTGGTACGCTAGTGGAGGTATCGGCTTGACCCCGCTCTCCTCCCTGCTGACCTTTCTTCTCGTTCCAACGTATTTCTTCTCTTTTACATCCTTTGTAACTTGTCCTTTGTAACCCTTTCGGGGCCGTCCTTCGCCTTTCTTCATGTCCGATTGACCCTCCACACACGTTTTTACAACGGTATCATATCTCATTATTCGAAATGCGATAAGCGAGATGCGAAGTGCGCAAATGAATGCGACGTATAGATGCGATGACTGGACTTCTATGATATTTTTGCGCAAATTTGCCTTTTCGACGGCAAAATTCGTACATTTTGTGCCGAGCGCAGTTTAAATGCTCCGCCACACACTCACCGCTTAAAGCATGTGAGCGACTGGCCAGCTGCTGGTTGGCTGGGACTCTACGTGGCCGCGAACTACAATTGGGCGCGGGCAAGCTACACCTCCGCCACTATATGCCTTAATTTGTTATTGTTCTACAACACAATTATTAAAATATTCTGTATTTTGTCATATAACTGTGTTTCACTGCATTTTATCGTCATCTACCTCATTATGAAAATAAAATATAGGCGCTACAAAATGCGATAAACTGTTATTGAAAGTGCGATAAAATAAAAATGAAAGTGCGATTTTCACGTATCTTCACTCATGATGTGGTTTGCTAAGATCTAATCCTTAAGGTATTCAGAAGACTATATCTTCTCTCCAACTCTTCTTACCGCTTCCTCGTTATTTACCCTGTCGATCCGTTTTATCTTCTCCATTCTTAAATGCAACTCATTTTTAATGCCTCCGTTCTGCTTTGGTGTTTCATCGACATTACTTGAAATATGGTTCAATCTTGTATAACGTGAGAAAATTTATCTTTTATGCGAAAAGTGTCTCTTCAATTCGGCCAAGGGACAACCTCTATGTGTCAAACTTTTAATTTATTCAAGCTTTTAACAATTAACGTACTTCGTGAGACCATATGGACGGAAGAACAAGAAATCATATTGAATTTAAAATCTTTTTTGATAATGGTAATCAACTTCATTTTGATGATTGATTCACTGTTTACTTTCTTTGTGTTTGATCGGTTTGATCAAGATTTCAGTTTAAAATTGTATATATATATATATATATATATATATAATAAGGGGTCGTGAAGTATAAAGTTTGAATTTAAAATTGTTATTTATAACGGTTATTACATTCTTCTAGTTAATTCTTTTGCATTGGAAAAATGAATAATCTGATATATTGCTAACGGTATTATCTTTTTTTCCAAACGATGGAAATAACCTTATTTCTCCCAGAGATAATTTTAAACTATTTTAACTAAACTTGTGTCATTAATGTTTGAAAGCCGCCAGTCACTTAAGGCTCCGACAATTGATGATAACGAGCCAATAGCGGAAAGTTTTATGGAATGGGTGTTGAAAACGTCATTCTCCAGACTAAGTCAATTGTTTGATACATTACAGAACATTAAGTTAATTAAAATTACGAGAACGCGAAGCAATTATAAAAAATAATTATATGGAAGTTACTAGCATGAAATGGCAACAAAATTGGCATATAACTTTAATGTAGTGATTAATTTTGGTTTTCTTTGACTTTTTGGATAAAACCATAAATTTCATACTTAGAAAATTTTATTTTTTTATGTTCCAGGATGAGCGAAGAATACTTTTTATCTGGAGTGAAAAGGCTGAGCAATTATCTGAATAATTATGAATGCTGACACAGTGAAGGAGACAGGAAATGTATCTAGTATTGAGGAAGGCGTACTCGCGGCGGACGGATCTCCTATCAAATCGAGGTTTTCAGTGATGAGCGGGACGCTGCTCATAGCTGAGGGTTTTTAATTTTCGTATTATTGAGTGATGCTGTTAATAATATGTGCTTTCTCTTCACAGAGTTCATCCAAACAAAATATCATGATCATGGTATATAGCAAGGTATTAAGGTAAAATGAGGTCTCTCTTTGAATAGTGTGTTTCAAGAGGGGTCACCTGGTCGCATGAGTTGAATTCAGCTCATGGTAAAATAGGGCCCTGAGAGTCAAAAAAATATTGACTCTTGAACTACATTGGTATTTTTATGAGATATCTCGTGAACTAAAAATGCACTAAAAACGCATGGTGAAAGATAAAATTTGCAAATTTGCAAAAGGGGCCAAAAATCCTGAAGGTACCGAAATGTGCACACAACATGCTTAAATTACAAAAATTAAGCATATTTAGGGAACAAAAAACACACACAATAACGCAAAAAAGTATTCACACCGTATTGGGAAAAGTGGTATGACAATGGTATGGTACTAGGGACGACTATGATATTGTTCGTTCGGTGTCGTATTTTTTGGTAACTTGCAATAATTTACAGTATGTACTTATATGGTCATGTGCACTAACCCCTCTATTACAGAAGTACGGAGAAGAGCTCGAAGAAAGAAGAAATATAAGCGATATGCGTGCGAACCTTTTGCGTGCGTTTTATGCGATGCGTTGCGTGATTGAGCGATAATTGCCTTTTGATCGTACGAACGGCAAAAGACTGCGTCTGATGCGTGTGACCTCCACATTTAGGAGGTGAAGTTAGAAGACTCCAGGACAAGAGGACCACTCGAGGAAGAGATCGAGTGGCTTAGATTAGATTTGGGCCCTTTGTACTTTTTGTTTTTTGTGTCAAAACGAGGTTTTGCTTGCGCTGTACACCGTTGCGGTATACGGGGATGAAACTGTGTAACTTGGATGGAAAAGTGGTAATTTCCGCCTTGTGTCATGGTGACTTCCCGTTCATTGTAATGGGGCGTATGCGATTCCTTGGGGGAAGGGTGATTTATTTTCCTTGTATGTACTCTCTCCCCAGGCTCAAGACATCGGAACTTCACGTGAAGAGGACCCCAGCTTCAAAACTAGGTTAGCTTTTGGGCCTTTAGGGCCGTGATTATTGCGTCGAGTAAGGCTAGGATTCTTAGCTTGCGTTAATTTTAGTTTTTTTGTGTCGAACCAAGGTTTTGCTTGCGCTGTAAACCATTGCGGTATACGGGGATGAAACTGTGTAACTTGGATGGAAAAGTGGTAATTTCCGCCTTGTGTCACGGTGACTCCCCGTTCATTGTAATGGGGCGTATGCGATTCCTTGGGGGAAGGGTGATTTATTTTCCTTGTATGTACTCTCTCCCCAGGCTCAAGACATCGGAACTTCACGTGAAGAGGACCCCAGCTTCAAAACTAGGTTAGCTTTTGGGCCTTTAGGGCCGTGATTATTGCGTCGAGTAAGGCTAGGATTCTTAGCTTGCGTTAATTTTAGTTTTTTTGTGTCGAACCAAGGTTTTGCTTTCACTGTAAACCATTGCGGTATACGGGGATGAAACTGTGTAACTTGGATGGAAAAGTGGTAATTTCCGCCTTGTGTCACGGTGACTTCCCGTTCATTGTAATGGGGCGTATGCGATTCCTTGGGGGAAGGGTGATTTATTTTCCTTGTATGTACTCTCTCCCCAGGCTCAAGACATCGGAACTTCACGTGAAGAGGACCCCAGCTTCAAAACTAGGTTAGTTTTTGGGCCTTTAGGGCCGTGATTATTGCGTCGAGTAAGGCTAGGATTTTTAGCTAGCGTTAATTTTAGTTTTTTTTTGTGTCGAACCGAGGTTTTGCATGCGCTGTATACCATTGCAATATACTGGATTGAAACTGTGTCACTGGGATGGAAAAGTGGTAATTTCCTCGTGGTGCCATGATGACATCAAGTGTGTTGCAATGGAGGGTATGCGATTCCTTGGGGGAAGGTATTTATTTTTCTTGTATGTACTAACTCGCTCTCTCCCTAGCCTCAAGACGTCTTATTGGCCGAAGAAATGAAGGCATCATAACAGAGTACAGTAGAAGGAACGTGTCACCCCTGAAATCTTTCTACTGAAAACGGTAAGAAGAAATTTTAAAAATATTTTCCAGTACCGCTCTTTCGTTTTTTATGGATTTTAATATTTAATATCATTATCGAGATGATGCAATTATATAAGTAGATGAGAATTATTAAATTTTTCCCATATACTTTTCTAGTCCCTCATATCCTAAGCAGTTTAAATTTTACATATTCATCTTCTTCACTCAATTCCACTGAAACTTTATTCGCCATACTAATTTGATCGACCTTTGTTTCACACTGGTATGAAATTAAACTCTATATGAGTCAAAAGCAACCAATTTTAGTCTCAAATTCATCAATTAATTTTTTGACTTCAAATTAATTGATGTGACCTATTCCAAAGAGTTTTAAAATTCGTGATGCGTATTTTGCCATTTCGAATTTCTTGCTTAATTTTACCTTTATTTGCATCAGTGGTAGATGGCATCTACTTCTATCTGTTTTTACAGAGAAAGTCAGATTTATTTGATGGCTTGGTTACGTCTCCATAAATTTTTGGTATCATCAAATTATATGAATTAGTTTTTCAAATCTTCATTGATAAATTCATTTTCTTCCGAAAATATTTTCCAAAGTGTTCAATGGTAAAAAATTTTTCATTTGTTGGAATACATTTAATGTATTTCGAAGCAATGGAATGTTTTTCATTTATCCTTAAGCACGATAAAATTTTATTTTCGTGTTCTTATAATTAGTTCATAAATTGTAAGGCGAATGACATTTGTTTTGAAATATCAGGTCTAAAGAAAAATCTTATTTGACATTTTATTCCTACTTTTCCAATTCCTTGACAATGGAATATTTCCCCTCCATTTTATACATCTATTCGAAAACTTCTTTGTTAATTGAGATTAAATGCTCAATTAAATCAAATTCTATTCAAAAAATCAGTCAATTTTATACACATGTTAATATACATACAGCACTGAAATAAATATTTAATTCACTTTGGAACCTTAGGCTTAAGATTACCATTTGTTCTATAATTCAATCTATTAATCAGTTGAAAAAATTGCCTTATATTATTCGTAAAATTAGATTTAAAATTTCAAGCGTCCATGTCGAAATGAAACACTTTTTCAACTTCTCGTGCAGAGGTACATAAGAGATGCGGTCTACCTACCACTCATATTGAATTTGCGATGTCTGTGTACTCGTGTCCTAATGAATATTCTGCGAAATGCAATTGAGTATATGAAATTGAATTCTGTACCATTTATCTCTGCACAGCCGCAAGTCATCTCGGGGGATGCAGGCAGAAATCAGGTGGAAACATCGCGCTAATCCGGGTACGGAGGGTGTACTGACCACGCCAAATGGTAAGGAAATCATTTTATTGCCTCTTTTCTGTTGCTCCGTTCATTATTTAAAATGCATGTTCTAATTTTTGATACGGTGGAAAGGACATATTTCCATTTTGGTGAAAATACACTTCTTCCTCGGGTTTTTCACCGGGTGAGTTCATTGTAGGCCGACGTTTCCATAGCTACCTCTTCCGCGGCATGACAATTGGAAAATGGTGCCTTCCTAAATATCGCTAAGTTTTGCGCCAATTTCGTCAGACTATTCCTGATTGGCTCGCGCTGGTTTTTTTGCCTTTTATCCTTGAATTTTCTTAGGGCTGGGTTCCAAGCGGCACTTAAAGCATAGCCTGTGTCACGGTTAATTTTAAAAAATTTTGTATAAAATAATAGAAACACCGCTCGAAAGTTTACAAAGTCACTGGAAGGAAAGTGTTTGAAAGTGATGATTGGTTATTCCTTGACGAAATAAAATTCACTTATGATAAATTAACTGTGTGATCTTCCATTATAAGCTTTATTTGATAGTTCACTTTTACTTATGCTACCACTTTTTTTTACATAATGAAGTCATTCACTTGTTTCCTGAATCTTTGTTTCACTAGTATGAAGGCGATTTTGAATCTTCTGAAGTCACGTGGCATTTTTCTCGTGTATATTCTCCGCAAGGGATTTTTAAATAATGCGAATGCCGTCCTAAATGAAGCATTTCCTGCGTTCGTTTCCTTAGCTAACCGTTCTAAGTTGTTCGTCTTATAAAAAGCTACTATCGCTTCGCAGCGTTATTTTTTTCTCCTCCATTAATTTTTCTTCTTTCTATTTAATCTCCTAAGGAGGTATTTAAGTCTTCATCAATGATCAAAATTTCCGAATTCTCGTATTTCATATTAGTTTTTTGCTCTCAGTGTTATCCGATATTGTAGAATTTGAGATTGTCTCGGCGTATGCTGCGCAGGAATAGTTCTCGGGTTTCACACCGGGTGCAGATTTGGGTCACTGGTCCCAACGTTTCCATGACTAAGTCCGACATCGTCTTCGGGGGATTGAATGAAGCCCCTTTTCAGTCTCCTGAAGACGATGTCGGACTTAGTCATCGAAACGTTATATGTCAGCATGTTCGCAGACCTTTTACATATTTTTGATCTAACAAGCATTGAATTTTTTTAATTTATCATAATTACATTATAAGTGCCTTATTTCTCCAATGTGTATCAGTGAAAATTTATTTTTTCCATTGGCATGCTCCAAAAGGATTTTTATACGTTCCTAGTAGGTACTCTTTTTTTATAAGTATGTGTTCAGACACAGATATTAATGTTATCTCAGAATACTCCCTGCATATATGCGAGCTTTGGTCAGAAGTCTTAGTCTCATGGTAAAACTTTGATTAAATCCTGAGAATGTAAGTTTTACGGCATTTCAACCTATGCAAGTAAACCCATTAGGGTACAATTAGATGCTTGAAATTAATTTCAAAAAACCTTTTTTGACCCCGTGTTTGCTTTGCTTTCCTTCAGAAGAATGATGAAATATTCTTTTCAGTGGGAATAATACTTATCATGGGCGTAACGTTCAGATACTAAACTTAATAAGATTGGCGCTCTTACATTTTCTTGCTCGCGCGGAGAACCGAGAAAAGTTTACTTATTCTTTTCGCCGGGAAATTTTAAAACCTTAAAAAACTTAATGCACTTTCTTCGCATTTTACATGTTGAATATCATAATCAAAGCAATGTAAAACAAATCCTATGCATTTTATTTTAAATTCATTTTCGAATAACTGTTACAAGAATTATAACTTACAAAATGAATTTTCAATCTATTTATTAAGTACATTCGATTTTGTTCTTATGGTAGGTAGACTTCAGCAGTTCGCAATAATGGGCCTTGAAACACCAGCTTCAGGATTAAGGCTAACGTAGACCGCCTCAGCAGTGACTCAGTGAAGTGACTATGGAACTCATCAAAATGGAGATATGAAGAATTTGTGTGGAGCGATACACAAGGAACTAAAGAATCAAGAGTGGAAGATACAAGTGGAACATCTGAAGACTCAAGAGATGAAGAAAGAAGAGGCGATCTGAATTCTTGATTTTAAATTGTTTTACATTATTTGTGTATATATTTTATGATTGTGATTCTGTGCGAATGAGAAAATGTGATTTTGTGCTTGTGAAAATATGCAATTTTGTGTGAATGAAATGGATTTAGTGTTTACGGGAGTGTGTACTTTAGTATGAATGAGTGTGATATTTAGTGTGAATGAGCTTGTTATTGAGTGCGAATGGGGTTATATTATATAGTATGAATGAGAAAGTGTGATTTGGTGTGAATGAAATGTTATTTAGTGTGACTTAGTATGCTATTTAGTATTGAATGAGAGTGTGTTATTGAGAGCTAATGGTTATATTATAGTTTATGAATGAGAAAGTGTGATTTGGTGTGAGTGAAATGTCATTTAGTGTGACTTAGTATGCTATTTAGTGTGAATGAGAGTGTGTTATTGAGGGCTAATGGTTATATTATAGTTTATGAATGAGAAAGTGTGTTTTGGTCTGAGTGAAAACTACTATGAAAGAGGTTATGCAATATAGTGTGGATGCAATTTAGCGTGAATGGAGAATGAGAGAATGTGTTTTGAAATGTATTTACGAGCAGTAGATCTTGATTGCATCGTAGAATTTGGGTATTGTAGTGTAGAAAGTAGTGTAGTGCATGTCCCCCTCAAATCCAACTGCGTCCTCAACGTGGAGAGGGGGTGTAACAGCGCACAGTCATGTTTCGCATAGATTTATACCAAACTTTCACATTTTATTATGGCGGTTTTCTCGCTAATTCTGTCGCTGCCCAATTGGATTACTTTTGATTTAAGTCAAACAAAATAAACGCTTTCAAAATATAAAACTGGTGAATTACATGACTTTCCGCTGGCCAATGCAGTTGGTGGTGTATATGAATGTATCTGCGTGTTTACCCTATGTTTAGGCATCAGTATCAATTGTAATTATTACGGTGAAATCTCTCCGTAGTAAATTATAGGTACAACTGCAATAAATTTTTATATTCGATTATATTCCGTGATATTTTCAATTGTTTATATGATGTTCCATTACTTCACTTCATCTTAATTCATGAGCTGGCGTGTGAATTTAAATTTTATACCTATTAACCTTTTTTTTAATTACCTAATTACCTATTTTATAAGCTGCTTACTACAGAAATATTGCCTATTCAGCGTGCATCTTGTTGTTTTCAATAAAATTTTACCGAACACTTTGAAATGAAACAATTTCCAACTTATTCATATGTTTATGTGAGAAATAAAGTGAAATTGCCTATTTATATTACCTATCTAACATGTATCAACTTTGGTGTTAGGATATGGAAAGAGGATATGTTATTTAGTGTGAATGAGAGTTTTTTTATGGGAAGTAATGAAACTCTGCGGTTTAGTGTTAATACTACCATACAATTGCCTATAAGTATTTGGGTATATTGCTTTGTGTAAAACAGTGTATGAAATGGATTGAGATGAGTGTTCTGTTTAGTGTGAAAGATGCTATGTGTATTATCCCGGTTGCGTTGTTGTATAGTGTGAATGAGATAATGTATGTTTGTGTGATGAGACAATATTTCAGCGTATATGAGTGCATGTAATTTGGTGATATAAGTATGTATGTGTATTCTTTTTAGTACGAATGAGAGTATGTTATTGAGTGTGTGTGAGGTTGAGTGTGTGTTATTTAGTGTGAATGAGATTATGCAATTTAGTGTGCGAATATTTTACAGAATTCCTCTTTAAACACTGCCCGCAATGTATTTCCTTAGCAGAAGAAAACTAGCTCAGGAACACTTATCCTTTTTTCAAATATTTTAAGTTGCAGTGGCGGCTAGCCCATAAGGACTCTCGGACGCCGCCCCGCCCAAATATTTATGAAGGGAAAAAATTAAATACCCATTCAATTGTAATTACACATCTATTAACTAAGGTGTTTTTTAATCGCATACATCGAAAATGTAGGGAAAACAGTCCAAAATAGCGCGAGAAGTTCGCATTTGTAGCCGCGGGGCGCTGGCCAGAACGTCCCAATCTCGATTGTGAGACTCGAGACTTTCTCATCTCGTCTCGTTTTCGAGACGAGACTCGAGACGGGACCGTTGGGTGGAATTCGAGGCGAGAATCGAGACGAGACCACTTTTTAACGAGACGATACCGCTTCCACGAGACTCTGGAAAGTCTCGAAATACAGATGTATGTTTTGCATCGGTATTTTATATAGCTTTAACCCTAAAACTATGTCATTATGTTGAGATGAAGTAAATATTACTTTTTTCTTAAGTATAACATTTTAAATTTAATTCAATAATAACTTCAAGATAAATTATCTAACTCTAAAAAAAAGAATTTTTGCAGAAAAGTCAATTTCTGATTGCAAGAGCATGACTTCTGAGCTATGTTAGGGAGTGTTAATGGCTGACTACTTTTCCTTGTTTCCTGCGATAATAACCTAGGAAAATTTATCCTGCAAAAACTGAGTTATTTTCTAAAAAGGAAACTTTTAGTGCTTACTCCTACGATAAAAATATTATGGATAATACACGCATGTGTGAAAAGTACCGCTCAACGGCACTTGTAATCCTTCTTATAGTTTGCTTGCTAGGCGAAAATGATGGCCCATTTTGAATTGCGCAGAGCACATAACCTCGGCAGAAAGACGGATGATAGTTGAAATAACTACATACCTCTTCCTGTATATCTTCCGAGGTTTGTGAGGATATTTAGCATAATGTCACAAAATTGTGTTGAGGATGTTACTATTAAAAAAGATAACTACAATTGGCTTTCATTTGACCTATTTCTCTAGCCATAAGTCCATTTATTCAAAAAATTCCATACTGGATCATCTGATCGGAATTTATTCATGCAGTTCATTCTAAAAGGGGCCAGAAGCCTCTAGAAAAAAATCTGTTTGCAGATTTGTGCAAATTTCTGAGAGGAAAAACCATTTGCCCTAACCGGGATTTGAACCCAGATCCCTTGATTTGCCAAGTAACTAATTACTCTGCTTTTTGAAGAAATGTTTATTTCTTTCCAATAAAATATTCATAGTGATATTGTGCCTTCATGTTTTTTTTAATGTTTCGATTATATTCCGTTTCAAACCGGCGAGTTGACGAATTTAGTCCTAAAAGTCAACTTCTTTCTTAAACTGTACCATCTTGAAAACTGCTGCCCATTCTGCCTTTGAGACGTCAAGATGGGTCAGCTGCTTTGGCTTTAGAGAACGAAATACACAAAACCATAAATATTTATTCAAGTTGCTTTAAAAATTGTCACAGAGTAGCGCATTACATATATTATGGAAACTTAGGAGGGAGGGCGTGAAAAGACTGAAGGCATTCGAGATGTGGATGTGGCGAATAATGAAGAAGGTAAAGAGGACGGAGAGGAGGAAGAACGATGAAGTGCTGGACATTGTGGGTGCGGAGAGGCAGATTGTGGATGAGATACGGAGGAGACAGAAGGTATGGATGGGGCGAGTACTTAGCGGGGAGGAGATGTTGAAAACAATGTTAGAGGGTAGAAGCAGGGATGCCGACTTACAAAAAATATTGGGGGGGCAACCCGGGGATCTTGCCCCGGGAAATTTTTAGTAAGTAAACGACATGTTTAGGTCTCTAACGGTACATGTTCGAAACATGTCGTACGGACGAAATACATCAGTGGAAATCAACGAAGTCTCCTTTTCATTTTCGAGTATTAACTTCCACATAGTTGAGCCTAATACAATTAAACGAATCGAGATTCGAGTTATCAGGGTTCTAATGTTGATCATGTGACTCTTCTAAAATACTTAGAAAACATAAAACACACTACTTATAAACTTTCCCGGGGTAAGATCCCTGGTTTGGCCCCCCGAATATTTTTTGCAGGTCAGCATCCCTGATAAGTTATTAACAACGCATGCACTCCTCACACTCTTTGACGTCGTTACCGGTGCACAAAACCTCCTGTCAAATTAATGCTGAATTTACTTCACCATACTAACCAAACACCGTACGGGACTTAAATATAGGTTTTTATTATTACTATAAGAGCACTGAGTAGGTACGTAGGTTCCTCTCTTCAGATTCATATTTGGATTCACCGTGAACACGGAATATGTATGTAGCTCCGTAGCTGAGTAGGATTACTTCACGCGCATTTTTTGCACTGAAGTAATGGGGGGGGATTCGAATCTGAGCAAATGGTAATTTTTTTTTATTTTGTGTAAGGTCAATTGAGAACTTCAACATAATAGATATGGTTGACTCAATAAAAAAAATTAACACCGAATTTTTTTAGTGACTAATTTTTTTAAATGATGACTCAATCTGCGTTAACACATTTATTTCTAAGCAAGTTTATTCAAAGAGTGGAAATAAGCAGGGGAAGTGGCAGAGATTGTATTTTATCTTTGCTACTGTCAAATTTCCGTTGATAAAAATCCCTACTCATATTATGGACAATACTTAATAAATAGCCAGATACACTCGTTGTTGAAATCATAATGATATCCTAGATCATGATGTCTGCAACTCAATGGATAACACTGATCAACCAAAAAATAATTAGTTCTATTATAGCCATGTTTTTGGGTGATCCTCTGGTATTTTTCGGGCTGATTCCGAATCTAGTCCCAGATGTTTTCTGTAATGTTAAGTTTTTTAAGACAATCGGATTCAACGGGGATTCAAGGGAGTTTAAGAAAATAAATCCATTTCTTCAACGGAAATTGACAGTAGCTAGGATAAAATACAACCTCTGCCACATATCCTGCTATATTATAAAAAGCGTAGGTGAACATTTATGTAGCAGATAAAGTGTTCTTCAAGTCAATTATACTTGAAAATTCCGATATATTAAGCACCAAATGTTGCCGATATTTTTCTATCAACGACCGTTGAATCCTTGAATAAAAAGGCTTTTTTACTTGGGCTAGAAAAAAATCCGATAGTAAATACAGTAAAATCTCCGAATACAAGCCACATCGCACCAACGGGAGTAAGAAATTGTGTTCGCACAGTAATTAAACATCGTAAATATCTCACAAAGCAGTGATCAACTCTTTTTAACTTCTTCGCGGGCTGCAGAGTATCATATGGCGTTTTCGGAGCGTCATTTGTTTAATGCAAAGAAATCAGAAAAATGATTGGTCGAGGCGCCTAGCCTCGCGTGCGGGTGCCACTTTCGTACCGACAAAAGCATTACGTCACGAAATTGTCGGTTGCACCGACGATTGTCGGTAGGGGCGTTTTGTGAATAGCATTTCTATCGGTAGCTACCGACACCGACGATCGTCGGTATTTGACCAAAGCAAGCAATAGAGTTTGATAATTGCTACCGAACTCTCAAGCGTATAGAATTTATGCAGTAGTTTTTACCAAACTCTTTCGTACACTTGACCAAATTAAGAAATTTCAAAATATTCTATAAGATTAAGCAAGAACGCTTGATAAAATAAATCAAGTGATTTATTATTGCTTGATAAAATCAATCAAGTGAAACAGGCTCATCTCTTTCGAAATCAATTGCGAAGTATCCAGCATTTCACCGTCACGGGATTCACCCACAAAGGAACATAATGTGAAAAAATCCGCGGAAGGAAATGAAACACCCGGTTTCGGCGGCACTGGTGCTCCTCAGCTTTGATTATGGGTGGGCACTTAGAATCACTCGGTCAGTATTCCATTATAACTTCACATCAAAAACAGTTGGCAACGCACATTAATTTCAGGACGAACTCACAAACAAGTTTTCTGGGATTTATAAGTGGTGGACAAAATTATAGAATGATTTTTTAAAGAGACTACAAAAATGAAATAATTTCTGAAAAATGGTTTTGAATCAATGAATAGGATACCCTTTGTCGTGTTATTATTAAGGCATTTAACGATTAAGATAGGTTTCCATGGAGTACTTTAGATAGTACTTTTAATTGGTAAAATTGGTCTTCTCTTGGCTATACATTGTTATGATATTTCTGTCTACGTTTCAACGTTGAACATTATCTTTGACTGCGCATATTGAAATTAATTTCACACAAAGCAGTCGTTTCTATCCTCTAATATAACAATTGTTTTTGATGGACAGTTCTTAAAGCAATCTTTTTGTTGAAATGTCTTTGAAGTTTTTTTCTTTGCTCGAGATCGAAGGCATGGCTGTTATTTATCCACGATTTGTTAGTGAAAGGTATCACCAAATTTTTATAGTTTTCTATAATTAACTTAATATTTCTATGAGAGAATATAACCTAATATTTCAAAAATGCGGTTAATTGATACTACTATAATATAGGTGTTTCTTTTACGCAAAAAAATAATAGGGGTGAATTAAAAAAAAATGCTAAAAACTACACTTTTCCCAGGTTCGAACGAAAATTATTTGTACATATTGAAAAAAAACACAAGTAAGACTTCAAACTAACTCACACGAGTAATACTTCACACTATTTAAATGACATTCATGTCCCCATTTGGCCAATGGGAGATCCATTTTCTAAGTCCAAACATTTAAGTATGAAAACTGTAGCTTTCACATGCATCTGCAATTTCAAGTTGATCATCTAAATTCATCGGGATGTCCATATCAGAAATCAAAGGAGATATATTGTCGGTACTTCATAATCCTCTGACAAGTAGTAAGACCACTGTGACCGATTGATTAGATCAGACACTATGTAACGCGATCAAATGATGAGAATGAGTAAACATTGCCTATTTAAATTCCGCCCAACTCCAGGCTTATTTCACAAATGCCCGTCCGCAGGTGTAAGAGTTTAGCCTCGTTGAGATGGCCTCAGGCGGAGGCAGTGAAAAAACGTCCTTTCAGTCTAGTATCTATTTTTTTCATGAAGTATAATTCCCTCGAAGAGAATAAATAGCCCTTTGCCATTGAAGTGGCGTCCTTGTAAAAATTTCCACTTCAGCGCAATGACAGTTCTCGGAAATTCGATGCAAAAGAGGATCGTGGGATTGAATATTCGTCGCCAATGCGTCTAAACTTCCAGCTTGAATGGAGTCCCTTAACGAACGCAACCTATAACTGTGATGACTCCATAGTCTCGCTCCATTTAATTCAAGGAAATTTTCAATTCTATTCAAATTTCAGTTAATGTCACATCTATAAACAGACCCTCTTAATACGAGTACCTCATTAGAAGACACTAACACATAATTGGAAAACAGTGTTTTCAATCTCCTTGTGTCTATAACAACACTATTTTTTCGAAATCTAAAATACAAAAAGGATCTATTTCATCGATTCCGGGTGAGTTTACATCTTTCAACTGCCAAAATTACGATTAATTACATTACAACTATGCCTTAAAGTAATTTATTACTATCAATCTATTCCCAATTACCAGCATTATCACATGAAGAGTCAAGATGAAACTTATAGTAACTCAGGCAGAAATACTATACACATATATGTTTCAAAAACTTTAACGCAGCGATAACATCGGGATGTGAAAGGAGCTATATATTACGTAGCAGATTTTGCTGTAGTATAATAAATATCATTCTGTCCTTTACCTCAAGACTCAACAAAGATATAATAAAACCTCCAACAGACGTTTTTCTGGCACCCTTGAACGATAAATTGCGTGTTGAGTGCTCGGTTGCTATAAACAACAAGCATCTATAAGCTCCTTCATTCCTCTCCACTCAAACAAATCCTCCTCTACTCAATGCTATTGAGCCACTCTCGGGAATTGCTTTGATGGTGAAAATATTGAAGGAGGTAAACAACGGTGGCGTGAGTGCAGAGTATTTACCCTTGGAAGAGGTCATGAGTGACGCTCATGTTTAATAATACATTTAAAGGATCTCATTACTTAAATAACTAAAGGCGCGACATAAATTAGCAAAGGAAAACATTTCATGCAAAAGCCTCCCAAGTACATGTTAACTTAATATAGTGACTCATTCCAAACTCATATAACTAAAGAGACTCGCGTACCGTAATGAAATGGCTGGAATAAAAATACACCAGAGTTATAAAAATATTTGGACGCTGAGAAGCAAAACATAAGCAGATTTTATAACCGGGCTTTAGCTATTGGGGGAAAAAGACGGAAGTATCGTAGGTACTTAAATGCGCGACGCAGATAAGAACAAAATAAACTGTGTCCAATGATTAAAGTAGGAGTAAAAATTGAAAGTTTATTTGATGAAAATTAATGGAGGCAAACCTCCCATTATACATGTTACCAACACCTTAATGTTACAAATCTGTCGTATTTGAAATAATAGGAAGAGAAAGTACAGTACTCTTTTTCTTCGTAACGGATACCGCTAAATATTAAGAAAAGTTGAGGTCCTGATATAAATATTACAGCAATCATTTATTATTTTTGCCCTAATAACTCGGTAAAATATGCACTACACAAAGATGTACACTGTACAGTAGGCCGGCCCTTATTTTTCAGATTTGCGAAAAGTTGTTTTCCTGGTCTCAAAATGATCCAAATGGTGTTCATATTCACGTGTTAAAATTTGGTTACTTTAAAATAACGGCAACCCGTGCCCCAAGGGCCCTAAGTACTAAGGACCCTCAATTGAGTTTTTTGGGGCCGAAAAAGCACTATTTCTATGTAAAACGTAAAAGTAAAGATCTTCAGGGCCGATTTTCTGTTTGTTTTAACCTATCTCTAAGCGTTTAGGAGATATCGCCCGTCGTAATGCAATCTCCCCCCTAGGGCGCCACCCCGCACCGCGGCACCGCTGAGGTATGTCCCGCACCACTTACTAGAGACTTCCCCTCAACCCCCTCCCCTCCCTCGGCAAAGACTTTGCTCCTGATGTCAAGATCTAGCCTCTGAAGAAATGTGCTTACCTTGGAAAGAATTTAATTGCCATAACAATACTTCCAATCCAAGAGATCAATTTATTTTTACTCTGTCCATGAATTTCGGTACATTAACCAAAATAAAATAGATTTTCATTGTATTTCTAATTTTTCACTGACATCCTACATTTGGCAATGAAAGTGCCTTACGTAAGGATTGTATTGCGATGAAAAGTCACTCTTACTAATAAATTTTGAAAGCTCTCTTCCTTCAACGTGACTCCCCAAAAATCTTGAATTAGTTTCACTCCTCTCGCTGCACAATCATTTCCCACTTGATGACCCCGAATAATTTGCAAATCGTTCTTTTGTGTTCATCCCATTCTCGTATGTTCACATCAAAGAATGAAATGCATATTTGCAATACATTAAATAGCTTTCTCGAATTATTGGTGACAAAATTTGGTATAGATACCTTAGTCATGTCTTTACGTTTATATAATGCCTTCTTCGGTGGATCATATTTTCCTACACAAGACCACATACGGCGTATCACGTTTTTTTCACACCTAGAAATGGATCCGTCAAAGAAGGACAGGCCTACCAACTCCTCACTCATGTACCACAAGTAGTTTGAAAACCTCTTTTGTGCTGCTTTCGCTATGTCTAGGTTAACACTTTCGTAATTAACAAGTCTTTGTAGGAACTACGGGTCACTGATGGGATCTAATGCAACAAAAGGAGCGGAGAACCACATCTTTTCATTTCTTCTTGAATATATTGAAATCTATTCCACCAATAACTGCATTTCGTTCTCCTCTTTATTTGCGTAAGAACTTTATTTCTTCAGCCCAAGCACATTTATCCGAGAGATTAACTGCACTTTCCTCCTCGCGCGTCAAAAATTCAATGGTACCGCTCCTTGTAATGTCAAGCAAATCATCAAGATTTGTTACGAAAGATTCACTTCTCTTCATATCCACCGTAGTTCGCGTTCTCTTTATGCCGTTGCACGTTCATCCATTCTTTGCGTCATTTTTCTAACTTTTCAATCGCCTTATTTTCCGTAAAAACAGGAATTCTAGTTTTATACTATGGATGAGACGCATTTCTCACGGTTTTTCTCGCACTAGGTCTTACAAATTTCGAACCCATTAGGAGATAGAGAAAACACATAGTACTTCTCTCACTGTCGGTAAATTTGAGCCGAGTATTTCTTCACTTTCTGTTCCAACCAGTTCAATACCTGGATTTAGTCTTTATTACATGCCTTTCCTTGTTGGTCTATTCTTAAAATGAACGTCACGTTCATGATAAAGTATTTATTTCACCACTTTTCTCCTTACATCCTAAAAAACTTAGCTCTTCCTATCCTTTGCACACTATACACAAGAACTATCTCTATCTATCCACAGTGATCTACATCCGTGAACTTACCTACTACCTCCTTTCTTCTCCTTGAATATTTCTTTCTACTGTTGGAGCCCTGGAAGACCTGCTCATTCCCTTCATTCCTTTATTATTCATAGACACATTTCTATCACATGCTTATAATATTTTGTACATAAAAAGCACTTTGGAACAAAGCCTGCTGGAATGGTTCGCGGCCGTTTGGTGGCAAAAAATCAAGGTTTAAGAGGTCGGTACCCAATACATAGGACGGCGTTGAAGGGTTAAAATTGACATTATAGGCTTTAACAACATTAATCATGACACAAGAGGAACAACCTATTCAATACTGTACCACTAGCATGTAAATCTTGTCATCAGGAGCAAAGTCTTTGCCGAGGGAGGGGAGGGGGTTGAGGGGAAGTCTCTAGTAAGTGGTGCGGGACATACCTCAGCGGTGCCGCGGTGCGGGGTGGCGCCCTAGGGGGGAGATTGCATTACGACGGGCGATATCTCCTAAACGCTTAGAGATAGGTTAAAACAAACAGAAAATCGGCCCTGAAGATCTTTACTTTTACGTTTTACATAGAAATAGTGCTTTTTCGGCCCCAAAAAACTCAATTGAGGGTCCTTAGTACTTAGGGCCCTTGGGGCACGGGTTGCCGTTATTTTAAAGTAACCAAATTTTAACACGTGAATATGAACACCATTTGGATCATTTTGAGACCAGGAAAACATAACTATTCGCAAATCTGAAAAATAAGGGCCGGCCTACGTGTACAGTCACTTTCAAAAGTTTTAGGACAAAGTTTGTGACGCCACTTCTGCTCCTCGAAGAAATTTTTTCCCTATGTTTTACTACTTATGTTGTCATTGGCTACGTCCAGCAAATATTTCGTTCGTGCGTGAAGATATATATGCACTCAGAGGGAGAAACTACATGCAAATTAACATTAAAAAGAAGAATTTTGTGCTTTCACATTAATATTTATTCACGACCATGGTTTCAACGTTAGACGTCATCATCAGGTGGTGATGATCCCTACCTGATGATGACGTCTAACGTTGAAACCATGGTCTTGGACAAATATTAATGTGAAAGCACAAAGTTCTTCTTTTTAATGTTAACTATGAATCGCTTTCACCAATTTACGCCTCAAACAATCAAATTTACATGCAAATGTAAAATTCTGTTTCGATTTATGTAGGATATAGTGATTATTTCGTGTGCAGTTACTGCGTACTTGCCCCGGTTTTCACAATTGGTTTCTAATTTACGTATTGTCAGACGTGGCTGCGGTGGACAAGTGGAGTTAACGTGCTGTTGTGATGGAGGTGGTGGTTGTTGGATAGAGTCCACATTCCAAGCTACCTTTACTTTTATCGTATAAAAAAATAATCAATTTACAAGCAAAGTTTAAGAAAGTTTTATTAAAAATGGTTATACACATATATTAGACAATGCCATCCTATGACACAAAAACGTTACAATTGTGGTTCTGCAATGTTCAGCAATACGAGGGCCTCGCGAGGGAGGGCGCGCCCCCTGCGCCCCTCATATGTATCCACCACCGGATTAGCGTATTTATACATTCCATAAATGTGATTATGTTTGCCATTTTTACGCTTTGTCGTTTTTCATCACCCTGTTCCTTTATATTTTCTATCACTAAAAAACATATTCATGAACAATTACCGTGTTTAAACTGAAGCTGATAATGCTCTTTGTTCACAATATGGTTTTTAAATTTTATTTTAAAAGCAATTTGCGTGTTAAGTATTCATTTTTAACATAATAATAAACATATGTTAAATAAGTCATAAAAAAAGATTATTTCGCATCTAAGTTGACCGTATCTTTTATCTCCTCTCATGTCTCGTCCCACATGAGTGCTTAAGTAAGTTTTATGTTGTTTTTTAAGCATATTCTTAACAAATTATTAATATGATTTTGATTTATCACTATTTTCCATCATACTTTACTTCTTGAATTTGTAGTTTTTCTTGTGGACGTAGGTAGAATTTTAGGGTTTCGGCCAGAATTTAGGCGACATTTGTCTCGGTGCGGGCGGCGGCGCAGCGTGGTTTTAGGCTGGGAGCTGCTTCGAATGTCCTCCCAGTTCAAAGAATCAAATTGAGCCGCCACCGAATGAATCGAGAAAGAGAGAACAAGGCAGAGCAAGAGCAGATGCAATCGGCGGCGACCGCTTTTTCAAGTGCCAGCGAGCCGCTGTCAAGGGTGGAACATGTCGCGGGTGCTGAGGAACAGAGGGATGCCGTCCAATGCCTCGAATCCCGATTGACAAAAGCCGCCCGTTCGGAAAAGCCACCGTTCCGTATCCTACAAAATTTAGGACAGATTATTCTGAAATGTGGGAAATTGTCGACTAGAGTGCCAGAACCAGATACATAATTGTAGGTCGCCAAGACCCTCTCGTCGTCGTCGCCCGGGGATTGATCGGGAAAATCGCACAGAAAAAGGAAACAACAACAACAATCGGCATCATGTCGGCAACAATCACGCTTTATTCTTCCTTCATTCGTGTACACAAGCCGACTGCATTGCGTACTCTCCGACTCTGACTTCTCTTGTCAGCATTTCCGCTCATGGGTCACGGGAAGATCCCATTCACAGGCTGGCCTAACGTTGTAAAGGGTTGGATGGTTGGGAACGTGGGAACAAGAGGAAATGCTGACATTAGAGAGGAAAGACGAAGTGAGGCAAGGAATACGGCAGGCGCCTCTTACATAATGACCAATTTTAGCAAAAAATGAGATTTCCGCGTTTACATGAAACCCATCCCCCCTTCCTCAGCATAAATTGTTATTTTCCACAATAAGTTCCAAATACGTTCAGCAGACATTTTTGAAACCTTTCGCTCTGCTCTCTGAGTGCAAAAAGATAAAACAATTATATTTTCTCATTTTTCTCGAAACGTCACCATTGGTTATTATCTGGTTACTGCACTGCTTATGTTTTTCATTGGCATAAATTTTGCGACACAGGCGTATGAAAGCATGGCATCCAAAAGAGACTCACTTACGTACAGTTTGTCCTCACCGTAAGCACAATCGAATGCTCTTCCAATGAGCACATAGGCTCAACCCAGCCAACTGCTCTAAAATAGATTTCAATTTTATGAGCACATGTTTGCAATTATGGTTTAGTTTTGTGTTTACGCGAATGGAAAGCCTAGAACTAATCCGGTGACTTGAGAGAAAAAACATAGAAATAACAGAGAAATCTAATCCAGCAATAACATTTATGAGACCAAAAGACGCAGACGCCTGTAAATATTCATTCATCATTCCCCAAAACACACTCACCAGCAGCATAAAAAAGCATAACTAATTTCAATAATATTTTTGTATGCAATTGAAATTTTGCTTATCGTCCCGGTAAATAAAAATTAATAAGAGAACCAGGGATAATGAAGCCTTCAAATCTCACTGGCATTACAATAGCTGTTGAATGTTCGCATTCATTAGAAAGGATTAAACTAAAGCCTTTTTTTTTATAGATTACACCCGGACGCTGGACGAAAGTTTGGACTGCAGGGTATGTTTGGGATATTTAGAACGCAATGCATTTGGAGTGGATGGGGCGCGTGGCGATCGTCAATCGCGGCCCAAACGAGGACGCCGCCGTCTCGAGCGTCGCAATCGGAGGGAGACGACATCATCGATTAATATCTAAATTAAATCGGCGGACGTCCAAGAGGAGCGCACACCCTCCGGCTGGCCGCGGGTGCGGCAGCTGTCGCGGAGAGCTGACGGCGTGGGCGGTGCCAGCAGCCCTAATTCCCTCTCCTAATCTACATTGTTCATAATACTTAAAATCTTACCTCTGCGACGTCTATTTGTAGATATTCTAAGTACGAATATTTTATAATAGGGGAGGTAATTTACTTATTTATTGTCACACCACCGAAAACGACACTATTCTTCGTTTTTTATGCGCTTCCTTTTACATCGTGGTTTTCATAGCATTTAACAAATCTTACACGGATATCCATGCCCTGGATAGGGGTAACTTACCCAGGCGGGACTCGAACCCGCGACATTCGGTTTGGCAGGCGATAACTTGAAGTAAGATGATAACTTAATGTAGAAGTAAATGAAGAACAAATCACGGTATCATTAATTCAAAACTTAATGTTGAAGCCTTTAAACACCCATGCTAATATTATTAAACGATATCTTGAGAGGATTTTGCATGAAATGTTTGCCTTTGCTAATTTATTTCGCGCCTTTAGTTATTTAAGTAATGAGTCCTTCTAAATGTGTTATAAAACAAGAGCGTCACTCAGGACCCGAATGGAAATTGGTACGAATCAGCTTTATCGGCAAATTGAGAGCGTAGCGGTTATTGCAGGACAATATTTAAAGTGCTTATTTAATGCATGAATAATGGAAAATAAATTTAATTTAATTACATTACATAAAATTACCTACCTTATATCATATTATTATTACAGTTTAACCCTTTCTAACCCATAGCTGCTTCTCGGAGAAATTACATTTCAAGATTTCTTATTTTAAAAATTTTCTACTCAATCATAATTATTGTGGCAGTATTTATATTTCGCCATTAAACTTTACAGCACAAAATAGCATGTAGTTTAAATCTTTCGTGAGTAGAACTGAAAATTTTTCCATTTTTTATGCTACTTAGAAGCAAAATTGGGTTATAATGGGTTAACCCAAGGGCCTACGTGGCTGTGCACAATTCTCGCTACTTTCGGAACTGCTTTCTGTTGACGGAAGACCTCTTCCTCTTCGTAAGCCTTCCACTCCTACGTCCGTTCACCTCATTGGTCCTCCATCTCCACGTCATCAGCCCCACCCCCTACCTCCATTCGATTTCCGCTGATGATGGATTTTACGTTACGAGTTCTCGCCGGAACATTTGTCAGCGGATTCCAGCCAGCAGCTGACAGAACAAAGAGGCAGATGATAGAGAGGACAAAATGAATGGAAATGTACACATCTCGTCAGTAAGGAAGCTGGGAAGCTCTTTTCAGCAGCTCTAGAATGTTCTTTCCTATATCCCTGCCAGAAATCATCGATCGAACGGATGCCTTGACAACATCTACTGCTTCACGAGCCTCAATGGGCGCATGGCGGGGGATGTTAGGACAACACCCGTTAACAAAAAAAAAATATGAAAGAAGAAAGAGAAAGATAAACTTTGATGAGTTGGTGATGACCAACGTTAGAATTCTTGTTCATTTTCTCGTTCCAGGAGAGTTTTTCATGATTTCTTTCATACAACCTCGATGACCAACAAATGCGGATTCTCAAGACCGTGATAACCCAGTGCTGCCCTCGTGTGCTGATGTTTATAAAACCATATGAATATTAATTACCAGTAGCAAAAAAAGCATTACACACCAAATAAATTCCCTTCCCTCTCTTGAAAATCACTTCTACTACGTCAAAGCTACTTCCCCGATCCATTTTCGTTCTCAATGTCTCGAAATGATATCGTTCTTCTCTTCATACATGCTTTCGTCGGCTTCGACCGCGCCAACAGCGCTGAACCACGGGTAAGTGGCAGCGTTACGAACCACTGATATCTCGGTAGCCAATGCACTTTAAGACGATTGGTAAGGGCTACCGAAGTTGGCACAAGGCCGAAGATTAGGAATCTGTGAAAGGTCTAAGGCTGTCGATTGTTCGTCTCAAATAGCTCGAGAAGAGAACGGTGGATTGAGAAACAGAAAAATACGGATCGCATTATTTTTCAAAATATATTGCAATGGAAAATATATTTTTTAAATAGTGAACGAGTTCATTCGAGGCGATCGCTGGCGGACAGCGTGAGTGAATACAGTATAAGGGTAGGCATTGTAGTCCAGGCTTCGCTGGATTGCTTTTCCCACTACCTGTCACCACGCGAGGAAAGTCTCAATGGACTGGTAAAGTCGTGACGCCACAGATCGATAGTCATCTGTTTATTTTTCCAAACAAAACTTTCCGGCTTAACTCGAGGTGGTGGGTGAAACTTAAGTAATTTTTACTATCTCGCATGCGGATATTTTTAGCATTATAGATAGCTGAAATGGTATCATTGGACAGGGAATAAAATATTTGTGTACTCATATTGCACTGTCAGAAAATATTGAACCCCAATTTTAGCTTAAATCGAAACTTGAAGCTTGGACGTGGTGGAAGGGCTCCATTATATCAATGACAGACACTTTGTTATTTCCACAAAATATTTATAAAAAATTTTGATGAAGTAACAATTAAAAGGTCTGTCATTGATAATACGAATTTTAGCTATCAAATATTGAAACTTCCGCAGGGCGGCCACTTTTCCCAAAAGTAGCTCTTGTAGTTTTATTTTCGACTAATTTAGGTGCTATCAAAAGTTCTAATGTCACCACATATATTTATCATAGATTCTCAAGTTAAAATTATCCGTTCTGCGGCATTTTAACTGTAATTTACGACTTAAGGTAAATTAAGCGCTTGCTGCACTACCCACGAGAAACGGGCGAACTACAAGGCTGTAAAAAATAAACTGAAAGTGAATTTACACAGAATATTTACTCATAATTTTAAATTCAGAACATAATTTTTATAATTAAAGAGAATACAGAGGCCCGATATTCACAGTATTTCCTATAATGGAATACAGTTGCTTCTCAGGAACACTAGTGCGCATATTTCGAGACACAAATAAAGCGCTAAATGTTCCGCATATGTTCGATGGCACTATAATTGTACGCATAGCCGCTATTTTCATTTATTAAGTTAGCTTGGGTCAATGTGAGTAATGATTGGACCGTAGATATACACATCTTACGTATGCCAATGTCGTATGTTGCGGTCGTAAAAACACCTTTTATACGAGGAAAGTTAAGTAAGGCTCAGAATAAAAAGTAGGTGAGTTGTGGTCACGCTACAGCGACTTTCAGAGGTGATAAGATGACTTGAAGGTACAGTAGAAATCAGAATTTCACAGTTTCAAAATTCCTTATGGCAAAAACTACTGTAACTCGAATTTGTTTGGAAAAAAAGATAGCGATCGCCATGGCAACTGGCTGTCATGGCGTCAGTCTTCACCACTCCATTGTCTCAGAGAAATTTGAAAATTAACCTTTCAGAGTAAAACAACAGAGCACTAGACATGGCTGCGCAAAATTTCACGAAGACACTTAAAATCCCATGGCATTCATTCATTCATTCATTGCAGGTGTTATATACCTTAATGCAGAACAATACCGGGTATAATCTCACATGCCATGGTGGCCAAATATTAGAACGGGGTTATTGCAATTTGAAAATTAGCGATAGGCAGCAACTGACTAAAGGAGTTGCCTTGGTTCGGCTGGTTCCAGATTTTTAACGGCCCCTGCGAGCACAATGAACTCCTGCGTCACTCGCTGCAGGGTATAAGGCCTCAAAGTCACCATTTCAATTAAACTAATGTACTTTAATGCCATTTAAATTTTACGGAAGTAATTTGAAGGTATTTCAATCCATTACGGGTCATTACTAGAGCACTCCACTACTTTTACTTTTATTCATCTAAATAACGAGAGCAACACTTAATTAGATGAAGAATACTTTTTTCGAAAAACATAACTATTAAGATAAAAAATTGCTTCCCAGTTTTAGGGCATTGTCCGTCTGAATAGGCTTTTATTGCAGCAATGAAAAAAATCATTTGTTCGTGGAAAATATTAATTTACTTTGATTTCGTTGAAAGTGCGAACTCTTTTTGGAAATGAATCCAATTAATTTGGTTTCATTGTTTTTGAATCGCCATATATGCCCATATAAATAAAATAACCGTGTCGCAAGTGGCAAGAAAATTACGTATTTTGGATAACCTTGTTGATTTCAGCAAATAATATCGGTAACTAATTTTTCAGCGACATTTATCCGGCAACTCCATTCTAAAACTATAGTAATGGGTAAACTCATTGCACCATGATGACGACGCCTTCACCTCGCAACTTAGGTGACTACCAAGGGGATTGCGTAGAGGAGGCCCAATTCCATCCCACAGAAGGTTGATTTCTGTTGTCACTTCGGTCGCATCTTAATCGGCTTTCAAAAATATCCGCAGCGTGGTGAATGGTGCAATGCGATCTACTTTTTTCCAATATTTTGCAGTATAATGTTTGTAATTGCGAGGAATAGCGTTGAAGAGTTATGGATTTGATTAATAAGATCATCATGAATGTATATTATGGTTGACGTCCCTAATTATACCTTATTTCCCCGTGAAACTCGGATCATTTTGTCCGTCAGCGACGCGAGTGGCGACTTCTGTAAACCCATTTAAATGCACGGTGGTCGACAACACATTTTGAGGCCGTCTTGAGGATCCTCAATTGTAATATTCGTGGTGACAACCATGCCCACATGGCTGCTCTGTTTCGTCACCTTACCCATAGTTCTCGGGCTGGCCCCGTGAGTCTCTCCTCCAGGTGAGGGTGGGGGAAGAGGAATTGGGGCGAGACCGAATTCACTGCAGAGCAATGCAAAGGGACTGGAATGACCCAAAATGGATGGGGGCCCAAGTGCCTAACACATGCATCAGCATTAGTTAGATGCATGAAAATTTCCGAACAATAATTCTACAAACATGCTATCGAGTCAGCAATTTCAGCGGTCAAGAGGGTTGACCGAGTGTGGTATCTCAGGCAGTGATAGGAAGCAAGTTTAATAAATGTAATGGGGTTCTTTGAAAATTACACCGTCAACTTTGAAATTTGCAATTTACTTTTTAAAAAAGTAGGATTAAAATTAATTTTAATTTTGCTCCTGTACATGACGCAATCGCTGTTATTATTCTCTCAAATAGGGAATTAATGCAAACCAACATTTAAATTATTCCTTAATGCCATAAAATAGTAATTTGAATATTTGGTTTAGGCATGTAGGCATATATAAGAATACGTTCCACCAAAATGTTTTGCCTCTTGATATTGTTAATGTAGATGGGATAGCCTTTCGATCATCGCGCGTGAAACTTTCATTTTTTTATTAATAAAATGTAATGATTACCCACACGAGCTTTGGAGTAGATTACAAGTCAAAATTACTTACTTAAAAGTGTATCAATTACAAGGGAAAAAATAACCGAAGATGCAACTTTTAATAGCAATTCGATTACTTTTACTTCGTCACATCACGTCACTGCTCACAGGACACGAGAAGAGGAGACGTGACTGAGAAATTGAAGCCTCCATTCCATATGTATTTCATATTCACGGATTATTCGCGTACCAGCAGAAAGAAACTGACCGTACACAGTCTTGGTCATAGAGGTCAACCTCTATGGTTTTGGTGAAAGTTTACGACGCTGCGCAGTGAACGATTTTTTAAAACAGTTCGCAACCGTTGTAACCAAGTGGACTGCATAAAGGAGGCCCAATACCATCCAATAGAAGGCTAATTTCCGTTGCCGCTTTTGTCGCATTTTTATCGGCTTTCAAAAATGTCCGCAGCGCCGTGATGAGTGCAATTCGATCCACTTTTTCCAATACTTTGCAGTATAGTGTTTGTAATTGCGAGGAATAGCATTGAAGAGTTAAGCATTTGATTAATAACATCATCATGAATGAAAATTTCGGCTGACACCCATAATTACCTACACCTTATTTCCTCGTGAAACTCGGATCAACTTGTCCGTCAGCGACGCTAGTTGAGACTTCTGTAAGCCCATTTCAATGCGCGGTGGGTGACAATGTATTATGAGGCCGACTTGAGGATCCTATACAGTAATATTCGTGGCTGTAACGTTATCTCCAGTGGAATTGTTCGTACGACATTCATAGCCAACTTTGATAATTTTTACATGCCTTCGGTGCACTAGTTTTCCCCCAGCTATTCGGCGCCCTGGCTATGGTTTCGCTGTCTCTTCCTTGGCAGAGTTTGAGGAGAGACAGCGCGTGAGGATAGGTTGACTACTGTACCTACCTGCTCTATTGTCCAAAACGCGACGAGTCCTTCACGACTGGGAAACACATTTATATGCTGGAAGTACTGGATTCCACATGCTCAATTTCCCCTCCTGGCCCATTCCTTATTTCTCCTACCCTTAAACCTCCCCTATTGTGCGCATTTGGAGGACATACACTTCGCTCGGATAAGAGTACAACTGCGGTCAAGAAAAGGATAAATTAAGGCTGTAAACAATGCGAACATTATGCGACCTATCACTACCAAGAGAATAATAGTGCGAGACTGAATTCAGATTCGTGTTCATTGCGACGTTATCTAAATCATACATTCGTACGTCTTACACTTTCGAATAGATATCGGCCGAGTAAATGTATCGAAGGCATCGATCCTGACTGCAAGAGAGCATCCAGAGAGCGATATGACGCGAACAGAGAGTATAATAGGTCACGGAGAGAAGGGGTGTGGTGGGGGGGGGGGGAATGAGGATGGGTGCGCGACTCTCTCTTTCTGGCCTGGGAAGAGGGCGCCCGCGTTGCCGCCGGGCCGCGCGGCGCTGCAGTCGCGAGATTTATCTCCCAGTGTTCCAAACTGCCCGGATCGGGAGACATTATTTTTTTGGGCAGCCAAATTGATGCTCGCGCGCCAAGCTGCCAGGAAATTAAATTTCCCGAGTGTTTCCACGGCGATTTGCTCGCTCTCGTGGTTTACTGGCAGCAGTGACCACAATTGCCACTTTGGATGGGCATAACGCTCCAGTGCCTCCGTGAGTGTCACGGAAAAACGATGGAGTAGGGGGCCCGGCTTAACAATTACAAATGGACATTGCAGAGCGTTCTGCGTCGGGGGGATCCATATCCAATGCAGGGAAGAGTTGTGACTATTATTGGAGTGAGCTTTCAGTTGATTCAGTTCTCGCACTCATCCATAAACAATTGAACTCAGACAAATGAGACACTTGACGATATCGCGTTCTTTTTGCGTGGGTTTCCCTGAGAGATTTCATTCTTTAATGCATACCTACTTTATATTCGTGAAATATTTAATTACTTTCCCGTTGGATTCCTTAACACTGTAGTGTCTAATTAATCAATAGATAGTAACGCTTTTCTAGTATTTGGCATGCTTGTATGAACTCTCGCAGGGCAATTTTCTGCGCTTACAAGACTACATCATAGCATAAAGCAAAAGACAAAATATTAATAATGAAAAACACTTTGTTTCTTCCACAAGTTTATTGTGGAAGAAACAAAGTGTTTTTCATTATTAATATGGAGCCCTTCCACCACGTACGTGCTTCAGGTTTCGATTTAAAGGACAAAATGTTTATAAATTTCTTCAAATCGAAAGCGGTCGTCGATCGAAGTAAAATGCGGAAGTAGAGCTCGGACGTGAACGTCTTTTACCATTTTTAGTTTTAATTAACATTTTTTATTCAATTAATTTCACCTTAAAGCGAGCACAATTAACTGCCATCTTTCAGAATCACTTTGCATAATACATATCAAGGAAGAATTTTTCAGGCAGAGGGCGGAGAAACCTCATTTTTCCCATAGCACGAAATAATTTAGATATTTATCACGGAATTTCAATACAATTTTTACCTGTGGTGGAAGAAGCAAGGCAAATATGAAGCAGCTGTGTAGCCCAAGCTAAGACAGCAACCATGGCTATTCACGATAGATAGCATTGTAAAAAAAACTGAAAAACTTATCCTCTGGAGGGGATAAATAACACTCAGCCTTTTAATATGAAAAGTCTGAACCATAGTTATACAATTCAACATGGAAACCGGAGCTTATGAATAAATTAAAGCTTTCAAGGCTAATTACAATCAAAGATGAATTACCTAAGGATATCAATTGCAGAGTAACCATGATTCCATTAAATAAATCTTGAAATTACTTTGATGAGAATTCTTTTCAGTAAGCCCAGTTTAAGCAATCCCACCAGATGCATACCAATATTTCCAGGAGGAAAGAATCTATACAAAGACGTCTAACGAATTTTAATTTTATGTGCGACTACTAGTAAACCCATCCCTTTTTCCTTCAACATTTATACAAATTTTACGGAGTTCTGAGCGTTCTACTTCGGATAAATTAAGCTTCGTCAATGATAAATTGCTAATAATCTAAAATAGATAAAAGCATCCATTACGAATGGAATTTTATCGTAAGACATCTTGCCGCGAGAGAGTCATCTTTTACCATGCTTCAACTCACAATATCCCTGGAAAAGATACGACGTTCATAATTTCCAATCAAAGCCAAAATCCAACGCCAATATTAGAGGTGGAAAATGGAAATTTTAGAGGCTTAGTTAATGTTTCCCTCCTTGGAATAGAATGCCTGTTCCGAATCCTAATAATGAAGCTTTCAGAAGATCTCGTGAATGTTGTGCCCCAATTATTTCTATACGCTTGAAACCAAATTGCATCATTGAAGTCTATTGGATTATTTCTTCGAGATTTTCAAATTCGGCTGTTTACCATAAGCGATATTGAAGATTACTTGTATATTTTTGTGCCAATAGTGTACATATTGCATAGCCTTCCTCTAATTCTTATGTCACCTTTGCTTGTTTTAGCTATGGTTCCATACTCCTGAGTTCGATAGATTTTTCTGTACAAAAATTTCGATGATGGTGTCGGCTTCTTTTCTGTTTAATGACGTATGTTTGCACTCAACACGCCAATGTAGACAAATTTTGTGGATATCTTAACGACATACTGCTGTTGTAACTGTTTGCTGTTACCATCTTATTAAATTTTGTCGTTTAGCAATCCCACCACATGTACTTTTTATTCCTCATCGGTGCCTATATTCCGCTTTTGATTTATTGTTCATAATTCAATGTCTCTTTTTTGAAGTTTGAATGAAAAGCATACTCAAAATAATACAATAACCATTAAAATTCATCTCTTTTTCTCATTTTCGTCTGTATACCTTGAAAATAGCTAAACAAATTATTTTTAAATCCTGAATATAAATAAAATGCCTGAAAATCTATTTCTCAACGCGTTTCTAATTCAAGAACACTTCATAAAAAAATACCAGCTAAATCATTTAATCAACAAAATCAAGTTCTCCCCTGAGATAGTTATGATATCTAGTCAGAGAGACACTAATTTTGTCAATATACTAGAAGGTTACGCCACGGCCGTGGTTACGCCCAAACGAACCGCATTTGTTCGCAAGAGGTAAAGCCGTTAACATAACGCATCACACCCACTTGATTGGCCGCGTGCAAAATGACGGTTTATACTTCATTTTGTATAGCATTTGATTGCATCTCAAATATCAAATGTTTCATCTGAGGAAAGAATGAGCAAAACTTTTCGATTGAGATACTGAAATATGTTCTGTCTGGTCTGTTTATTTTTCGGCTAGATAGAAAAACCTGAAGTACTTAATTAAAACAAACTTTACAAGAATTTTGGAGAAGTGTTTATGCTTTGGAATGGTTTTTTTCACCGCAGCTTTTTAAAGACTTCTCATAAAAAATCCATTGGTGTTCATGCAGCATACAACAGTGGTGTTGACACCTCTTTCTGCGCTGGAAATCGCACCAAACTGTCGATTTCCCTTTTCTGCGAAAACTTTTTGTGATCTCTTTTGAACAGTTTGAAAGCCTGTATCATCCATATTTGATAATAAAATCGTTTTGCATATTTTCACTGACAATAAATTCAAGGGCGGCAAAAATGGTAGACACTCGCTTTGTGGAGTCCTTTGACTCTATGAAAACATATATTCTCGGGCTACCGAAGACTTAAGTCTAGGGTTGCGTATAAGAAATCCATAAGACCATTGTTTTACTAGCTTTTTTCTTCTTTTTGTTGACAGGGTTGTTTAAGTGAGTGTTGGCTTCAAGAATTTGAAAGGTTTGCTTCCTAACATCCATTGGCGTAAGCCCTAACAATGAAGCATCAAATTGCAAAATAAGCTGAACTAAGTAATTCGTGCTCTGCTTCTATCGGTAAAGCCTCGTCCATTAACTGCAACGTTGACACCACGAACCAAACTCCTACCAGCTTCTCCTCGGCAGGAATGTCATTTTTGGAATTTTGTTTTTCCTACTATATTCATTAAATCTACTTTTTCATACTTTCTCCGTATTCACTCAAGGCAAATTTTATGTCCACAAGAGATCTGCCATAAATCTTTTTCACCTCTTCTCCTAATTTCCCTTCCTCCATTTGTCTTGATTCTCGATAAAGGAACGGAAATCAAAAGCGTACAGAGAGACGTGGTGCGATTTGGGAGCGACCACCATTTTATATAATATCATTTCCACTGCCTAAACACGTGATCATACCACGCTGGTAATAGCGCTGAATGAAACACAATAGACTTGAGAAATATGATATTTGACTAATGCTACGTAAATACAACTTATCTGTTTTTAATATTCTTGTGGAAAGTCGAAAAAGTAGCATACGATGCATATCTTTCCTTAATATCCTCACCCCGGACACCAATAGCAACAACTGAATTTTGGTGTGCTTGGGGATGATGGGAGTTCCAAATCCAGCCCATTACATTGCATATGAAGCTAATACAATCGTTTCTTGGACGGTGATGCGATTTGGGAAGTGGTGTTATTTAGGCAACTGTCCCCGATATTTTGTCTCAGGAAAAATGAAAGTCTCATGGAGTACAGTTATGGTTTGATTCAAAAGCATGAGATGTCTGACCACATTATTTTCTAATGGAATATGTGTCAAAACTTGTTATGAATGACAAAAAAATTTTAAAATTGAAAATTTATTCCTCATAATACAAGAACTATCAAATCACTCCTTCGACTCCAATTCCACTTTCGGATGGTTTGAACAATTCCGAAGTCCAATGAATGGGACGTAACATCACAATTAAATTGCCTAATTCAATAAATGTAATAGCTTAAGATATATGACAAAAAAGAAAAATTGAGCGATTGAAAAATTATATGCAAAAAATATAGGAAGGAAATCATTCCTTCTTCGTGCATTGATTCCTGAGCCACTTTCCGATGGCTTGAACATTTTCTTTATCCAGTGAATAGGATGGAGTCTTGGTCACGTCAAATAATATTCTGCAAGCACCTGAGAGACAAAATTTATCATTTTTAATTATACCATTGGATTCCTTTTACATATTCACCAACATAAACAACGAAATACTTGGCTCTCGAAGTCATTCTAAAAACTCACCTAGAATGACATTGATCGTTGCTGTTCTTTTGAGGCCTGTTTTCCTCTCGCTGCCCTGCAAGTTGAAATTCGACGACAGGCCAGGCGAGAAGATTTTCTTCAAGAGGCGGCGACACATCTCGGGGCCATTAATACCTCCAAAACGACTATAATAATCCACCTGCAAAGAAAATGTGTATCAATATTACTCATCTCAAGGAAGATAAGTCTTACGGTGAAAATGACATTTTTATCTAGACATATCGAGTCTTTGCCTTGAAGAGAGAAAAAAAGAAAGAAAAGAAGAAAAATATGATCTGATTATAACAGAGAATTGAGACGCAAACTCAGGAAAATAGATCAATTGGGCCAAGAAACGACTGAACTCAATGTTAAATACCTTATGTGGGCCATTTTACTGTTTTAGTTTTGCAGAACATTGTAAGATATCGTCAAGTCCACGTTTATTTTTTTCTATGAACGCCCCGAAGCTTTTTTACTAATTTATTCGTCAATTCTAATTTATATTTTCCTAATATATATATATTTAAATTTTTATTGATAGTGACATTGCAAAAGGCCCTGATGAAGGTGTATAAATATACCGAAACGTCGGAATAAATTGTATTTAAAAATTCTTCGAGATCTATATCCCAAGTAACTCAATAAACATTAAACATAGGAGTCAAGAGAGGAAATAAATTATAATCTATATCACATCCACTATCAGGTGACTAATTGTATAAACTAATACTAAGTGGATGAATAAAGGGTGGATTGAATACGTGAGAGTAAATGCTGGTTTATTGAAATGTTTAGCGAAAAATGTAAATTGGGATCAGAGAAAAAATTAGTCTCCCAGCTTCGGGGCGTTCGTAGAAAAAAATAAACTTGGACTGGACGACATCTTACAATGTTCTGCAAAACTATAGCAGCAAAGTGGCCCACATAAGGTATTTAAAATTGAATTCAGTCGTTTCTTGGCCCAATCGATCTATTTTACTGAGTATTCTCTATAATACCAACGTAATCTTTCCTCCTGATTCACGATATTCTATTAAAAATGACAAAATACGGATACTAAGAGCATAAAAAATGACGACCCAGGATGCTAATTTTTCCAGGTTCCGCGTTAATTTTTTCTGTAAACGCTGTCATTGACGCATATGTACCGGAACATTACGCTAGGCGAATGATTTATCGCTTATTTTTTCAATAAACTGGCCTAAAGGCTCATCCCGAGGTAAGGCGCAGGTATCCGGATGATTCAGGATAGAGATCCAATTCCATTTTGTAAATCACCTCGCACATCTGGGATTTTTTTTTATTTCAATAAAGTAATACACATACAGCAAGACTGCCAATTGGTAGTGCATTTATAACAACTATTATTTTAAAAATTATTATTTATTACACTTTTAAATAAAACAAAGAACGAAAACAACAATCATTTATCAAGTCATTCATGCGTTAAATATGTTGACGCCAGGTGAGTAAAATTTTTAATTGTCAGAAAAAACGGATCACCCGGGAGAAATTATTAGAAAAGAAAGCCTATGGAATAGAGAGCGCTTAATGACAGATAGCCTGGGTGTAGGCATTTTTGTTTAGGGGTTTCCGCATGGTGATGGAAAAATTAATTCCGATTAAAATCTAAAATCGAATTTTAGTAGTCAAAGGTTAATTGAGCCATGGATGATATTCGAGTCGATCCCAACTCGATTTTTTCGAATACGATCTATTTCGCATGATTTCGGCGGCATCACTACCAGCCCATGACAACATCATCCGTCCCATGTGAAAGGAATTTCTGTTAAGGCCGGTAAAATTAGGAAGGCCTCGATTATCAAGGAAGCATCTCCTTCATGATTCTTAAAAATTTTAGTGAAGTCGAATGGTTCCGAGCGGTGTTCCCAAAACTTAAATGTGCGCGCATTTGTAAATTTTTACCACTAATAATAGGGTGGTTTCCTATTATTTTTTTATTGCCTAAATCGAAAGATTATTACTCCTGGAGTACGCATTCACGCTTTTAGATTTTTTAATGACGATATCTATTTTTCGCGATCAAAAGAAAAGTGAAAATTTTCAAGCGCGCGAAAACGCGGCGGCTTAATATGAATGCTGGAAAAACCCCGTGTGACGTCATTCTGGTTCCCCCTGTCGCCGTGTGAGGTGACCTTGGGACGAGGCTTTGAGCGCTGATACGATGCAGACAGCTAGCAGGTAGCAGAGTACCCTGCTAGCAGGTAGCGCTTGGCTTAAATAAGGATTATTAATACCTTATCAAACGAAGAAAACTTTCCGACCTTAGCCAGTTTTAATAGGTGATTATTAAGACATGTTTCCCCGAGCTCTGTGCCTCATGCATGTATTGGTAATCTCAGACGATGTAAAACTCCTGTCTACTCGTATAGAAACTAGGCCCCTGTGACGTCACGTGGAGTGGAATCGCATGGGCGCCAATCTGGCCTTTTTCAAATGAGGATAAAATTGATCCTTGCCATTCGTCTAAACCGGTATTTCTAAAACCAAATAATTTGTATATTCATCTACATCTACATCTACAAATTACCCTGCGAGCCACCTCTAGGGTGTTTGGCAGGGGGTGATCAATCACCAGCATGCAGCATGCATTTGGACTCCCACATGCACACCACACCGTCCAAGAAACGTCCCGTATAATAACAAACTATACTACTATATGCTGTTAGAAATAGAATATAGAATAGAAATTCAGAAACATGCAGTAAGTTTTACATAGGTTAGTAGGCTACACTACAAGTCATGCAATCTATTTACGCGCTCAATTGCTGCCGTTATAATCTCTTATTGATCGTGGAAAAAATGACATTCGGAATCTGTCTGTTCTGCAATCTATCTCTCTTATTTTATTTATATGATCTGATCTTCCGTAGTACGTTGGCGTCCGCAAGATATGGTTAACTTCGTCAGAAAAGACACTGCTCTTGAATTTATCTAAAAGGTTCAGTCTATTTTTCAATCTACGGTCCGACAGAGATTCCCATCCGAGTTTATCTAAGAGGTCAGTTACACTAACAAGACTATCGTAACGACCTTTCACATACCTGGCAGCTCTTCTTTGCACGCGTTCTAACTCTGTTATTAAGCCTTTTTCATGAGGGTCCCAAACACTGGCAGCGTATTCCAAATGTGGTCTAACGAGGGAAAAGTAGCTAATTTCTCTCACTTTGTCGTCGCACTTTCCTAATATTCTTTTAACAAAACCCATTTTACGATTAGCTTGACCGGTTATTTCTCGAATATGTTTATTCCACGATAGATCATTATTGAGTCTAACCCCTAGATATTTCACAGATTCAACTGCCTTTAACTGCGTGCCCCGAATGACATAGTTACGCTGTAGGGAGTTATTCTTCTTCCAGAAATTCATTACGACGCATTTTTCCAAATTTAATTCTAACTGCCAAGCATCGCACCAAGCTTGGATAGCAGCAAGGTCATTCGTTAGTTCATCTATATCTTTGCTGGAACGGGTTTCTCTGTAAACTACAGCGTCGTCTGCAAATAATCGTAACTTACTCTGCACTACTTCGCCAATGTCGTTTATATAAAGAAGGAATAGGAGTGGGCCTATGACACTACCCTGAGGAACGCCAGAAGTCACTCTAACCTCATTGGAGACTGCACCGTCTAATACTACTCTTTGGACGCGGTCGCTCAAAAATTCTCTAATCCAGGAAATGACATCTTCGTCTAGACCATAAGATTTCAGTTTTATTATTAACTTTCCGTGGGGTACTTTATCAAATGCCTTTTTGAAATCAAGAAAAATCGCGTCTACTGGAATGTTGTCTTCCCCGGAGACTAAAATATCGTGGGCGAAAAGCGCTAACTGAGTTTCGCACGATCTGCTTTTCCTGAATCCATGTTGATTTCCCATTAATAAGTTTTGCGCGTCTAGGTGTTTCATTACCGAGCTGACTACGATGTGTTCAAGGACTTTGCAAGAGATGGACGTTAAAGATATCGGCCTGTAATTAGATGGCTGTTCCTTGTCTCCACTTTTAAATATAGGCAATTTATATATTTTAAATATATTATGAATACACTAATGGTGGGTAACGAATCGCAACCAATGCCTTTCTCTTCTTTGATGAAGGAAACTACCCTATTCATGAATGTACTCAAACTAAATTTTTTCCTGCTACTCAAATGCGTATTTTGAATATATTTCGAATGAATAATTAACATGTTTTTGCAAAAACTGTTTTTTAAATAAACCGTCGATTTTTTCGATCAATCGATCTTTCGGTTCAAATTACGATTTTCGTTGAAAAGTCGAGCTTTTCAGTTCGATTAAAAATCGATTGCTCGAAAAATAGACTTCGACCGACATTTCTCTATCACTATTTCCGTATACATTGCTCGGTATTTGAACCCAAGACACTGCGATCAGCACTCTACCCACTAGGTCATCGCGATCCTTAGCGTCTTCAGGCAAAAATAAATAAAAAAACATCGAAATTGCAAACTTACGGCACAATTGAAATTTTTTTGTTTCAGTAGAAATTTCTCCCACTTCTCGAAATCCTCCATCGTTTCCAGGGGCATGATCGAGGGCCATCCATCCGGCAGGGGTGGGTAATGAGGCAAAGGGCGGCCCCTCGCCATCCTGATGTTGGGCACCACGCCCGCGGCCCCCGAGGGTTCCTCGCTCTCGGCGGTCAAGCCACATGCCTCCTGTCTTCGCTCCGATGCGTTGCGCCGAGCCGTGTGCTCTTCCTGAACGCCCACTTTTCTCTTCTCAAGTAAAAGGTTGCTAACTCCTTAAAAAAAATAAAGGGATTGATGCATTCAAAAGAAAAGCAACTGATCAGCAACCAATAAATTTAATCTGTTCATAGAAAAATGACCAACTTTGGATGCTGCTCCCCTGAGTTGATGGGCTAGCCAAATTTTCGTCCAATAGGCCTTTTATCGCGATTGAATTATCCTCATCTCCATCTAAAAAAACGAGGTATTTTTATTGACTGTACCACATGCTCTTGGCTCAAAATATGCGAACAAATATGAATAATTAATGGAGGAAAAAAGGTGGGTTGTAGTTCAGAACGATTGATCTGTATGATAACTAGAGCTCAGCAAGCAAGAAATGCAATCTGAATTTAGAAAAATGTCAGTGTCTCAAACCTTGAGTGTTGCTCCCCTGAGTTGATGGGCTGGCCAAAATTAGGTCCAACGGATCTTTCATCGTGATTGAATTATTCTCATCTCCATCTAAAAAGATCGAAGTATTTTAATTCACTTGACCCCATGATCTTGTTTCAAATGGATGCAAATAAATATAAAAAATGATTAGAAATGTAGTAAAAAAATTGGCTTGTACACTGAGAGAACAGGTTTGGATGCTACACCCTAAACCCTTTTGGGCGGGGAGGTTTGGGTGCGCCATCAAGAATCATGCGACGTCAGAACTAACTCTTTGATTGTGAGAACCAAAGGCAAATAATGTCACACCAAACACGTCCAGTCAACGTCCTTTGGATGGGAGAACCAAAGTTATGGTTAGTGCACTCTACCGGTTTAGGTGCGAAATCTAAATCTATTGTTACGCGCTCTGGTGGTAATCTCATGAAGCTCTCTAACACCCGCAGTTCTGTGTTCAGCCGTGGAAGCCGTAGACACGTGTGGACTTGTTGTGGGCAAAACGGGCGAACTCTGCTGCCTCTTGTGCTTCGTTGCTCTTGCTGCTCGAGATTATGGACGAGCGGACGGCGAATTTCTTATCGAAGGCTGGACTTGGAGCCTATATCCATGTGTTCGCTGGTAAGTTGCGAGTTGTTGTTTATTCTCACGGCCATTTTGTGTTTATTCTCACCGCCATGTTGCATTAATTCTCATGCCCGCACTACCACCCTTTGCTTATGAGTTTATCTGATTCTTATTGTTATCTCTATGTGCTTATTAAAACAAAGTTCAAACTCTCAGATCATATTTTGTCGGAAGTGCTGCTGTGCTTATTAACATTGACCTTTATTTATTGAGGTTAAATTGTCTCACGTTTCTTGTATTTCCCGATGATATTTATAATATGTTGTGATTGTATTTTAGTAATATTTTATGTTATTGGCATAGAATTTGATAATGATATTAATTCACTGTGTTTTGTGCACTTTTTATGATATTATAACGGTGGATTCATCGAGAGTCTTGCGGAGTAATCATCGAGAGCATTGGCACGGAGGTTATTGACGAGGAAAGGAGAATGAACAAGAAGAGATTGAGAAAAATTGTGTGTTTGGAGTGAATTTTATGTAACTGTGTGTTTATATATTGGAAATAAATGTTCTTTCTAGTGTTCTACAAATGGGGATATTTATTTTTCCACCCACGTACATTACAATATGTTGAATTATGTGATAATAGATAGGTATTATGACAACTACAGAGCTAGGTTTTCTCATTTTTTAGTTGCACTGTTAGAAATGGGTTGAAAAAGAACAATATTAAAGTGTAGTGGGGCTGAATAGGAGGGAGGAAGGAGTAGGGGCGCAATCCTTTGGGCAGGTGATCTGAACTTTTCATTCGGCATCCAAACATTGTTTTGATGAGCTACCCAACGCTTTGGTTCTCACACCCAAAGTACTCGTCATCTTCTTTGGATGTAGCAACCAAAGGAGTAGTTGGAACATCCAACTCCTCATCACCCATTCCCTTTGGGTGACACAACCAAATGTATGGACAAGTCCTTCCCTTCACCTCAGCTTTGGGTGTGACACCCAAACCTACGATTCTCATATCCAAAGTGTTTTTTCAGTGTAGTTTAAAGTGATTGATCAGTAAATAGCCAGTGCTCAGACACTAAGTAATGCAATCTGGCTTTGCCGAAACATCACTGTGTCTCACCTTGTGAGTTACTGCATTTGACTGATGGACCGGCCTGAATATCGCCCAACGGATATTTTGCTGGAACCCCATCTACAAAATAAAAAACAAGAAATCACAAGGATAGTATTAATTTTCACATGAAAAAATTCTTTCTAAAGGTTCTTTCAATTCAGTTGGTCTAACAACGACGCGAATGGAATCTGTGCCTCACATTGACCATGATTCAAAACACCTAATAATATTAATAATTATAATTGTATTAAATATGTAATTGACAAAACCTGAACACAGGAAAACACAAACATTTCACTATTTCAGTGCCATGTAAACAAAAGAGTGTAATAGAATCAATTAGATCCAGCGAAGCCTCTAAAATTGGCTCGTCAGCTGCTACCTCATTGCATCGTTCAAATAGCATTTTTGCTCAATTGTTCACATTAAATGAGCTCGAAAACTATTTTAGGTAAAAGCAGCATCTTACATGTTGCGATACAATAAATCACAGCAAAAATTAGATTTCACTGTTGGCTATATTTTTCTAGCTGCATTTATAAAACTGTGAGTGATGTGTTTTACTTGTGATTGGAACTGTAAGTGGCGTGAATTAACTTCAACAATACTCTCTCCTACCTCACAATCTAACTATTGTAAGTTGAAATTATTCGTAAATATTAGTCATGCGAGCATTGAGAAATTTTCCAGGGGTTTTACAACGGCCTCTGTATTAAAGGATGAATTCAATAGGTGATATTAATTAAGTTCTTCGTCAGCCGAGTGATAGCGATGCATGAAGGTCATTGTCAAGAGAGTATCTCAAGCGAAGAGGGCTTTTTCTACAAAAAGAAGAGGAATCTACTCACAGCGGGGAATGTAAGCGTTGAAATAAAGAAATTACTCCTTCATTCCAGTAAAACCCCTAACTATATTTGGAGCATGTTTCTCACTGTCAGTTAGACATGGAAGTTTATAGGAATGTAGAAGCCGATGTACGAAGCGTTGGAAATGTGGTGCTACAGAAAATGATGAGGGTCAAATAGATGGATCGTGTGAGTAATTTGGAAGTCCAGGATATTTTAAGTGTTCGAAGTCTTTGAGAAGAAGAGGGGGTAACCAAATCGGCTACAACTTGAGTTACAATGATCCGATGAAATCAATTGTTAAAGGAGAAGTACCTGGAAAGAACGGCAAATGAAGGCTGCTTCTAAGATGTAAAATAGACGAATTATGAATGACAGAAGAATAGAGAGCTGACACAAACAAATCTTCTGATTGCTGTACGTCGATGATGAAATAATTAAGGTAATATATGAGCTCTAGCTTTACGTGTTCGATCAGTAAATACTTTTACGCCAAGAAGTTACATCTGGTTTCGGAAAATATCAGTGTGCCCAACCTTGAGATTCGCTCCACCGGTTAGAGTGGATACGCAGGACAGATAGGCCGGGCGGAATGTCGTACGATGGATCTTTCAATGGCGAGGTATATTTTTCATCCTCATCTGCAAAATAAAGAAACAAAGAGATTGTATTGGTAAACTGAACATAACTATGAAACTAGACAGTTATGTAGCAAAAATAAAACTTTTTTTACAAGTCAAGACGCACAAAAAAAGAGTTACACGTAACAAAGGAACTTCCCAGAGCATTCAAAGCTACTGGCATTACCCTTAGCTGATTAAGACTGAGGATACGTCCAATCGCTTTGAAAGCTCTGGGGAACAACTTTGTAAGGGTCCTTCTAAGAGTCAATTAGTTTGTGTGCTAAAGACCCAGTAACGAACGTTTAAGTTCCGCAAATAAATATGGTTTCAACAGATATTACGAATAGTAATTATTCTAATAGCACACACCTGGAATGAATTCAATACAATTGATTTTATTACCGTCGCCATTTCTGACTCTTGAGGCATTATAAAGTCTTGAATGTTTAGGCCATTCTATATTTTAAAAATAAGCATATGTGCCAACCTTCGGGAATTTTATTTTTCATTTGCGAGGATTTTTTGTAGTTATTTAGTTAAAAAAAACTAAACAACTACTTAAAAGCCTTAAAAATGGAAAATGAATTTACAAAATTTCGGCACACACGTTTTTTTATATAAGAGCACCTCAATATTTCATATTTACAAAAATTATAACAAAAGCTTTAGAAAAAAAGAAATTATAAATATCATTGTGCAATTGAACTATGAAAAATTAATATAAACGTTATTAAGATCAAAGGTTGCTACAGGAATGAATAATGCGAAAAAACGATAACAAAAGAACACACAAATATCATTGTTGAACGGTGAAAAAAATCTATGGATATTTAGAAAAATGGACTAACAATTTGATTGTAAATATCATCATTTTGGAAGTTTTTATTGGTGCACCAATTGCAGTTACTCCGGCCTATTCGCCTAAAACTTATTTCAGTAACTGCAACTGGTGCATCAATAAAAAAAAACTGCATAGCAACCAAGAAATGCACTCTAGTTTTGGCAGAACAAAGTCAGGGTCTCAAACCTCGGGAGATGCCGCAGTTGGCTGATGAGTTGGCCGGAATTTCATCCCACACATCTTCTGCTAATAATGGGTTATCATTATGGCCCTCTGAAAAACAAATAAAGAAATTATCATGACTGTTTTGCAGGTTGATGCAGAGAAAAAATGCGTTCAATGTGCGATATACTTCGATATTCATGTGACAACAACCGTACACATGGAATGTGTATCACTGATAAACGGTGATAAAGATAGCATTCAAGTTATTTTGCCCAGGTTTAAAGTATATCTAAAGATTGATAACTTAGGAAACAAAGGGCAGAAATGAAGGGCAGAAATATTCGAGGTGATACGCTACAAGTGTCTAACAAGTCGTCGTAAAAAAAAAACAGAAAAGTGATACAATAATCCGAGAGAGACATCATCTTTAGTTATGTTCGAAAAACGCCCAAAAATACCAAAATTTCAAATCTTTAAGTGCGACTCCGCTAGTTTTCACGATATCCGATAGCAAAAATAATTTTGGAAATATATATTCTCATCAAATGGAACAAAACGAGGGGGCGTCCCAAAGTATATGCGAAAATTTTAAAAATAAAGTACCACCCTAATGTATCAGTGTGTGATCTTGGTTCACAGAATAACTGTAAATATGTATAATTTACAGAAGCAAAGTATTAATCGTAGATTCAAGATATTATTCGATAAAATAATATTGCTAAGCCACCAAAAATGCAATCTAGTTTTGCCAAATTGTCACTCTTCCACACCTCTGAAGTTGCTCCTATAGGATGGACTGTCCGAAATGTCTCCAAACGGGTCCCTTTCTGACGATGAATTACCCACATCTGAAAAACAAAATTATGACATCACAATGATTGTATACATTTATTCATATGAAAATACGTTCAATAGGTAATTTACCCATTAATCATTATGATAACATCTATAAATATGGAATCTGTGTCGTTAATTAAGCTACTTTGTTTCGAAAAAATAAATTCGAATACACATAATTCATAATGCGTGGGTCAGCATCAAGTGGTTTATCGATATAAATCTATTGCCTAGTTACAAGAACGCGATCTTTACTGATCAAAATATCATTGTCTCACACCTTGGCAGATGCTCCATACGACTGGCCTGAGAGGCATCCTGGATAAGGTGGCCGGAATTTCGTTCAATGGATCTTTTACTGGCAATGAATCGTTCTTAATTCCATCTGCAAAAAGAGAAACCAGGAAACTTCTATAGCGGTACATATTCATTCATAGAAAAATAGTTGCAAGTTGTAACTTGCTTCGTCTGTTTCATCGATGGAAACTAGTGATTGATTTTTAACCCACTTCCAATTCTATGATCGCCTTTAAATTTTACATACTTTCTTGCTTCTGATGACAACAAAATATTCAATAAACTGACAACAGAAACTTTGCTCCACTGTGCTAAAATTAATTACCTTAATTTCCATTCTGAAACATATTTCAAATGTCCTCAATAGACGACGTTCGTTTCATATAGAACTTTTGACACTGAAAGTTGTCGGAAGAAATGACTTCAAGCCCAGTCCATTTCGAATTTTGTTTTTCAAAATTTAACTTTTTCATATTTCACAATTAGTTACAATTGAAAATAATACTAAAAACGATTGTTTGAGATTAATATTTTTATATACACAAATTTATGAAATTCAATTAATTGAAATTCATAAATTTGTGGTTCGAAAAAATGTATATAAGCTCGTACACTTTCCACATGAGACAAAAGGAGTTGGAGAATTTAAAAATTGAAGAATTATAGCAAGTAGATAAAAGTTTTCAAGAAATAAACAAATTTTTTAACCAAAATTCCAAAAAGTAAACGAGTAAAAACTTTTCAAAAGCATTAAAACAGATTTTTAAAGCACTCTTTTTTCAGAAATAGTACAAAATGCACTGAAATTTTAAAATATAAGCTTTTCATCACTCAGATAAAAAATCGCGGGTGCTGATTATGTTTAGATACGTATTAATATTGCGCGACAATCTTTACTCACCCACCATGCTCTTCTACACTAGTTTCCAATAAACCTAATCAGCACCCTCGCTGGATTCTATAAGTGATGAAAAGCTTATTTGTTACTTTGTAATGGATTTTATACTTTCAATGGAAAAAACGTATTTTTATCTTTTTTATCTTATGTTACTCGCTTACTTTCTCTCTCTATACCCTTTTAAGAGTACAGAAAGAACAATTCCTCGTTGTGCATGTAATATCACAACAAAACCATGTATAACACTTAAAGATCTTGGCTTAAATGATTGATTCAAATACATTATATTACAAATGGATACTAGAATAGAGTAAGTGCTCTATGCTACTAGTTATGTCTACAGATTGAGAGGGTGCATATTTATTTATCCGAAATCCGCGAAGCTAAATGTTCCCCCATCGTAATAAAATTGTAAAAATGACTCGTATACGCCTTACTCCGCATACCCACCTGGAGATCACACAAATGCTTTCTCGTACAAATGAGCATGAATTAAACGCGTTAAGTCAACCTCAATCCTCACCACTTATGAAATATGGCACGTGATAAATATTTTCATGGGATTGATGCATCCCGCCAAAGATGTTTGAATCAGCGACATTCGGAGCGCACGCTCTGAAAGCCTCGGGGGCACTACTACACGACGCAATGATGGTTTTCGCCAAATGCCCATGCTCATTCATGTCCCCCTACTATTGGTAGAAAATAGCAGTAACCAGAGTGCAAAATTCTGTCGTTTCTTTTGGCTCCCGACCCGAAGTAAAAGTTAGAAGCTATTCACCTGCCAACAGCTTCCGTAAGGATATTCTCAATCGATGATGAAAACCAGAGCGAGAAGATGGTGGAAACGGTGATTTCGTCGGAGCGGGGATTCGAAAACAACGAGTTTTCATATTGAATCAAAGGAGAAAATACTGAGATACGCTCTTTTGCAACTTTTTGGAATTCCACTTCAATATTATTCACCGAAGAAACTTTTAAAAACTACATAAAAATTGCAAGCTGTTTTTTTGGCTTCTTGGATGATTATAACTAGAATATTGACGAGCATAACCACATGAAACTTGATACGGATATTACTTAAACCTATAAGTTTCAACAAATAGAATGGAAATTTAGATGTATACATTTGTATTGTTGCTTTAAAAAACGTAAATGCAATGCATCCATGAGGCAATCGGAAAAATTCACTGAAATTCCGATTAATACCGCGCAATGAAATTGCTATTGACGTCAAAAGAGTTCGAATGCTATCCGTAAAAGCAGAAATAAACGAGATTTTATTTTACGAACCTTTTTTTTTTTAAAAAAACAAAAGAGCGGACTTTGAGATATCGGTCTTCAATCTCAGGCGACAGAATTTTGCAACGGATACTAGATGAAGGAAGTCCTCTCCGATTACGCCGGCCGGCGCCGATGACATGTCCCTCGGCCCTGCCTTCCATCCGTCCGCGGTTGCGATAGGCGTCCCTCTCCAAGGATTCGCCGAATGAACACTCGGCAAAATCGAACATCAAACTCTCTTTTTTTTAATTTTCAGAGTCGGCATACTTACAGGGACGAGGGCGTCGGTTTCAGTGCCTCGCTCCAGCGTAACGAGGTGAAGGTCGATTTTGCGCCCATCGGGCTTCCAAGGCAATCGTAGAGATTCGACCGCGATGCAGCAGCAGAAAATGGTTGGTTCTTTTTTTTTCATTCTTCTTTTCTGATGCCTTTTTGAAACTTGCCGCGGGGAGGTGGGGGGCAGCGGCCACTCAGGGGGCGATGGGAAGGGTTGGGGGAGTACATATAGGAGAAGGATTGGAAGGCCTCGACGTCACACGGCTGAGGAGTCCTCACCAAACAGCGCAACAAGGATTACTTGAGGACCAACAGTTAATGCGCCACATGACATTGCTTCCCTCGGAAATGTATGCAGCTCTCAAAGAAATATAATCAAGAGCGAGTATTGGCTTCTGCACGTGCGACCAAGATTGAAATGGCGAAATCCAACCAACGGTCTTCCACACCGCGCCCCTCTCCAACTCTCACCACCCGCTCACAACCCCACATCACCTCCTTGAGATTTTTCCCAGCCACCCCTTCCACCTACCTTCTTCCTCCCCCACTGAAATCATTTTTATGATATATAAGGACGTATTTTATGCTTGTAGCTCTTGTACCTGATGATGACGCCGCTGCGTCGAAAATAGTTGTACCGCGAGAATAAATTGGTGGATAAATACATATTGCATAGTTTTCTTTTAATTTGTAGGCGAAATTCAAGTTCACGTGATCCTGGATGGATCTATGAGACTGATTTCCATCGTAGCGATTGTTTATTTCGATTGAAAATTTTTGCTCACACTTAAATTTCACGCTCACAGAGAAGTAGAAATAACAGGATTGTAATGAAATCTATTTACAAGTATTTAATGTTACGAACTGAATTTATTTAGCATTTAAATTGAGTGTTTCGTACAGGCCTCGGCATTAGGCAAATGCGCAGCCACCTTCAGCTCGCTGGTTTATATTCACAGCAATATCTAACATTACTGCGGTTTCTAAGCAACAATCTATTAACTATCATCGGCGCAAAGACGTAGAATAAAAATTATTTGTCTCTTTCTGTTTTTATGTTTTCCATAATGGGAAATTTTTAAACATTATGTAAAAATGTATCTCTGTTTATGATCAGTGTTTTATGTTATTTACATCCATTTGGTTTAATTGTACATCCTCTTTTTTCATCATACGATGGATTGAAAACATGAAATAACACGTTCAAAAAGATTTTTAAACCATTTTTTGAAATATTTTTATACTTATAAGCCAATCATTTCTCCATACGACTTTAGGGGGCGTTCAGGCTAAAATTGTTGGACACGGCTTTTTCCGTAGTGGAAGCATGTGCGGCGACTCGACTTGATATCGCAGTACCGTTGAGAATGGCTACCCAAAGGACTCTGATGAAAGATGTAAATGGGAGACATCTGCAGGAAGGAAAACGTGAAGGTAGGGTTTTCCTGCGATAGTACTCAGGGCCCATCCATCACCAACGTTCGACGAGAAGGCGTCGCGTCGTGTCGCGCCGGGAGCCGCATCCGTAGCCTCACCCACGGCGTGACGTCAACTGTAACACCTGGAATGAATCGGAACTCGCTCGAAGGTATTCGGAACTGCTTAGATCGGGGAAAACGGTGTCTCTCGTCTCTTTTCTTTCCTACATTGAAAATTTGTAATAACTCCACTAACACATTGACTACGTCATCGTATGGATAAACTGTAACAATGAATTCACCATGCACTTAGTGACGTGACGTCACAGTGTGACTTCAAAAACAAAACACATAAAGCAATGGCAGACGATGAAAGGAGAGTTTTCCAGGATTTCAAGACGATTTTCATGAGGCCCGTGGACGAGAGATTTTGCAAAAATAATGACGTCGCTGCAGCGATGAGTTCTTTCAACAATACATAATTTTGCATTATTTTTTTCCAAAAGATTTCCCATTATATTTTTATTGCTTGTAAGAAAATTATCACTTAGTGACAATATAATACTCGCAGTCCAAAACATTCATTTGATAGCCCAATGAAGACATGATGTGGTGCATTCCAGAGAGAATGAGAGAAAGCGGTTTAATTTTACATCAATATATCACCAAAATCTTCCGAGTTGACTCCGTAGGAAATCATGCATATCAAATTATGCCTATTAAATCAATAAAACAAACACGCCCTTTTCCCTTGTTTTCTGGTGCAAGCATGTCACAGCAGTGGTTTCTCATCGCATGGTTGCCGTTTAGTACTCGAAATGAAACCTCCGCATTTCCTGATTCTCATTCATTGCTAAGAAGACTGGCAGAAGGGAGAAATCTTGTAAAAACCGTTAGATGGTTATGGGGTAACTTACTCGGCCGAATAATAATATTAATAATAATTTCTGTAATGGCAACAGGTTCCCCCTAATACCAGCATTTTACTAAAGACGAAATAAATTTAAAACCACCTATTCCCAAGACACTCAGGCGGGACTCGATCCCGCGACCTTTTCCCCTTATGGACTTATCCCCTCCGCCACTGATTCGGATACATGACGGTATGATGAAGACAATCGTCGAGGGACAAGTAGACGGTAATAAGGGCTACATTGGATGGGCTATTAAGAACCTAAATTAGAAGAAATACGTCACTATGATAAGGCTAACGGCTAGGAGAGCGGAATAGAGAACTGCGTCAAACCTATCTCACAATTGTTGACTTATGGTAATGATTTTTAATAGCGCCCAGCCAGCCCAAATGCGTCCCACTATTCATTCCAACTCTCCAACCTTTCATCGCGTCCTCATACTATTCTTCCGTCAGCCCCCAGTCTAAATATTTTCCTATCACACCAATATTCCCTAAAAACCGAATAATCGTTCAATTTTCCTCTTTTTCCCGAGACTGATTGCATTAATTCTTCTAATCGCTGCGGAAATCTGAAAACAAAAAATACGCCCTACAATTATTCATTTATATCCTACTTTTAGTCATGATTTCCACCGTTCCACCGAAAATGTATCTGCATCCACCTCCAGGCCATGGTTATTATTAATTGAAATTCCCAAAAGAGGTTTGCCTCTTCCTTGAGTGTCTCCGGATTTTCCGCTTTGCTAACACCACTACCTCTCTCTTTAATGCTCATTCCCCTTCCTGGTCCACCTCTCAACTGCGTGGATATGCATGTTTCCTGTGAGAACGGTCGTGCATGATTAAGTAATGCTTAATACAGCGAGATGGGCCCCATAATACAAAACTCGCTATTTCCCCGATCATCAATGGTGAGCTCAAATTCTTCCCCAACAGCACCAACTTCGACTCCTTTGAAAGGGAAGCTAAACACGCTGCGTAGTCTTATTCCACGATCACACGAAGTGGCGAGTCTGGATGAGTGCACACGAAAGAAAAAACAAAGTATTTTTCTTATTTACAGGGAATTATCACACCAAGCTGATGAAAGAGTGAGATGAAAATTTTTACTGGAATGATACGAAAAGCTTAGTAGTCACAGTCAAATCTCAATATTGCAGTTTCAGAGATGAAAAAAAAAAGTTTTAGGACTGATTTTGATTCGAGCTGCTGATTAGGACTGACGCATGCGCAGTAGGTATTCACAAAGCTTTTGAGAGACCACAGCTAATTCACCACAAGCTATTGCGCCATAGAAAACATCGTAAGAATTCATCTCTATAAACGTTGTTCTCTTTCTCATTACTGTTCACACAGCTTAATTTCACGTGAGAAATATGGCGTCGCCAAGGTGACGTAGACAACCCTGACGATGGTTGGAAATTTTTAACCTTTGAAATTTAGGCTCGACAGCGCAAAATGTTTCGTAAAAATTTATAATTCCCTTCTTCGTAAACTAAATTCATTCGTTGTGGTTTTTCCACTCTTAGCTGAGTGTTTCTAGTAATCAAACTCTTCGTAAGTATTTCATCGTAATATCCGACGCAGTTTCTCCGATGCACCAAGTCTCCCTCAGTAATGCTCATACTATAAGTTCTTGCTCTTCAACGCTTGGTAAAAGGTAGAAAATTAAAATCTCATTTTGCACATGTGCGTCTTCATTTGCGCATTATAATTAATTAATGATTTTAAATATTGACTTTGGGTGGCTTAATATTGGTGGCTTCTCCGATGGCGGTAGCAGTAGATTATTTTTTGTGAAACAGATATTGAATATTTAAAAATGTGTTCTTATATTCTCTAATTTTTTTGTAGCTCAGCTAAGAATCCTAATCAATTTTACATCTAGGTTTATATATTCATTATACGTTTCATGAACTACAGATGAGTTGTTAAAATGTCACCACAGTGAATGTTAAGAATTTATGCGAGTCTGAATGCAGAGAGTAGGGTCTAATGATATGACTTTAGTCACAGTGGGGAAATGGGTTTTCCTCCTAGGTCATAAGTAGATGCAGGAGGAGATGGGTACTCCTGATCGAGCTAAATTAATTTTCACACATATAGTTTCAAATACACACGAGACTAGCAACCGTTAATGAAAATGAATAGCGGTGGAGAAAGAACTTTCGAGTGCAGGAAAGCCAAGAGTCACTACGATTCTTCGATGGTCTCAAGACAAGAGAAATACGTGCTTAGGAAAAAGGCGCCACTCCCGAAGTAAGCTTAAACGCCGTCTTCCATTTCTCGCACGTCGCATTTCCGGGGCGATGCGGCGTGAAATGGACGACTCTTTCGGAGTCCTCGAAATCCATTCTTCTCCCCCCCCCTCCCCCCTTCCTCCCTCCCCCCCACCCCCCATCCAAACACTCCCTCTTCACGTCGCAGCCAGGTGGGGAGCAAAATAATGTGGCGTCTGGGCGAGAGTTTCATGAATTCTGCGAAGTCGAGAATTGGGGCGCATTGGGTTCACAGATTTCATAGCTTCCAAAATGCACAGGACGGAACATTCAAATTTCGATTGTCATCTGTTTGAAAGTAGTAGGACTGTTTTCGTGAGTCTATATAGGGGTGCAATAAAAATTTTCTTATTCAAAATTATTAGCGCAGGTATTATTTTGTGGGTATCGTAAATATCTATTTAATCATAGTTATCGTTTCATACCATTTACCATGTCGTTCGAAAAACACGACGATCGGAATGATTTTAATTTGCCATTTGTGTGCTTATTTTTCCCCAGAATACAATTATGCATTGATGCTTTAAATGAAAGGGAAGTTGTCCATAAAAATAATCCGTACAAAGAGATGTACGTAATTGTTGATTTTTCTCAGACTTTGGGGTACGAATTCCGAAGGACTTGACGAAACTTTATATTGCTTTCAGGTTATAATAACCTAAAATTCCCTCTTAAGGAATGCTAATGCTTTACCTGATGTATTGATATTTTAGTTGAAATTTAATTGGCACATAAAATAAGGTGTGCGACAAGATGTTAAACTTAATTGCATTCTGCCAGCAGAATACGATTCGATGCGCATTTCTCGCGTTTTGCTTAGTCTAAATAAAAGTGGGGTGCGGTTCCCGCCTGTTCATATCTGAGGCTACAATAAACACATATTAAGGCGCCCGCGCGCGCGCATATGGTATGGTAGGTCTAATGCGACACGTCGCCTGTCCGCCCCATTCGACCCCCTCTGCGCATTCTTGGCCTCGCGGTTTCCACTGGGTAGGGGTTGGTGGGAACGATTCCTTCCACTTCACACGGCCGACCGATGAGTCCGCGCCCCCGCAGCAGCACAACCCCGCCTCCACCCTCTCCCCCAAGAGGGGGCAGTGGGTGGGCGGGGGGGGGCAAGAGAGAGAGAGGGAGAGAGAGATTGCGGAGGAGCCTCGAAGAGATAACGGGGCTCGCGGGGGCGCTTCCCCCAGGGAGATAAGTCACGCCGTGGAGGCGGACCAGCAGGGAAGGGAAGTATAGGGGGTGGTGTCTAGTGCACTACCATGGGAGGGAGGACCTCCTTTTTCCTCTTTCGGCTCCTCCACCGCCCCCGCTCCGCTCGCGATCCCTTATCCCAGGGTGCTGAGGCAAGCACTCGCTTCGGCACAGAAATTGACACAGATTCCTGGGTACCCAATTCGACCCTCCATTTAACGTTTCTACACGATACCGAATTCAGCGCGGAGTGGCGTGCTCAGGGCATTCGGTGAACTCACTCAGTGATTCAACCCGAAGGTAGGTTTGTTTAGGTGAGAGTAGAGCTCATCCCGGACTAGGCCACTGGCGTTTTAACTTCACACATTCATGGTAGGGGTGCCAGTTCCTTTTCCCAGTCCACCTCGGACTTCGAGGATTTTCCTTCGTGGAAGTCCCAAGACTTCACCCGGTATTTCAACACGGGACCTTCGGTGAACTATGAAACGGAAATAAATGGACCCATTTCGCATAGGGATATTAAAATAGTGGTCGCGGTCGGCCGAAAAAAAGAGAGCAATTTTCTGCTGATCGCTCATTGGTTACTTCATCATGAGTCGACAGGTTGGGATTATAATCGTGGACTTTCGGAATACTTTTGTGTGACTATGAGATGAGATTTATCTATGAGCAGTAATCAAGTTGAATATTCAAACCTCGTGCCTCCAATATATGGAAACATTGAACTCATCTCATTTACTGTCACTGATCATTGGGGTCAAGAAGCTAGACATTTAAATAAACCTAATACATTGTACACACTATTAAAAAACTAAGATTTATAGGCTACGTGGCCGAAATGGTGTTTCACAGCACAATTTTAATTTGAATTAAAAACTTTTTTTTTAATTTCCCTAATATTATTGTATTTTAATGTTATTTTTTAACCCTATCGTATCCTTTTTTATTTTGTTTGTTTTTTGTGGGCAAGTAGACTCTTTCCTCATTTTTATATTGTTTCGGATTTTTCGTTTGACATTTTTAATTGTTATTTTTTGACAATTGTTGTTTTTCGGTGAACTGGAGTGGAATAGATTCCGCTCAGGTTGTCCATAACCCTCCTCACTCAGAAATGGTGGAAATAAAGAAATAATTAAGTCCTGTGCATTTATTTCTATAGTCTAATGAAACATGTGCGATGTCATGGCCGCGGTATGCTGTGATTCCCCTTCACGGTGGTGATATTCAGAGGAGGCGACAGGCAGCTGAGATCATCATGTTAAATAAAAACTTTTGGGCTATGTCGCCATGTCAAATTTTTTTGTGAACCAAAAAAAATGACGTGGCGACATAGTCCAAAAGTTTTTATTTAACATGACGAGTACCCACGAAAGTTTTAACGAAGAATTAGCTGAGATCATTTGTGCCAAAAAGGAAGGGTAAGGAAGGAAGGGTGGAGAGAAACCCGGCGTCGGACTTAGCTTGCTCTTCTTCGCGCTGGAGCGTTGCGATGAGAGCTGAGCTATCCTTTGTTCTAAATATATTTACAATATAATATTTGCAATCGCGAAGAATAGCATTGAAGAGATGTGAATTTGATTGACCACGTCATCACGAAAATAAATTTCAATCAACATTTCTAACAATAGCCACTCTCTCCGTAACATTCATATCGCTACGCCCCTAGTCGACGAGAGTGGAGAACTTTGGAAATACATTTGAATGCGCGGTTAGTGAAAACATATCTACAGGCCAACTGGAGAATCTTTTACTGCGATATTCGTTACCGAAATGGTCATCGTGCATCAGGGATTTCGGGAATTCTTGGATGCAGCGTCGGAAACAGAGATTAGAAGACGACATTTCGGAAATAAATATGTTTAAAATTCCGATTCCACCACCCGTAACCACCCCCATTCCCATAACTCCCCTCTCCCCCACCCCACTCTACCCTAAAAACCTCTCCGAGGCGGGAGCGTGTTCCCGAAGCGCCATCTGCAGCCGGCGCGGCAGCGGTGCGGCTGCTCGGTTCGCTAATTGCATGAAGGGTATAATTATTAAGCGCTTATACGCTCGATCACGGTCCCAGAAAATCAAAAAGTCCATCTCTCATCCCGTCTACGGGTGGAAAAGTGTTTCTAACTCAGCTTCTAAGACACTTCAAAGTGGCTTAGGAGGACGTTGCATTATCGATGGGATTCACTTCGTGCCGAAGAAACCTTATGCTCCTGTTTTAAACTTGGCCTTCCGAGGAATCCATAGTCGGCACGGATTAGCGCTCGGCCGCAGTGAAATAGAAAAGCTGCAGTTTATTGTGAATCCCGTGTGTCGACCGTCTATCTCCTCATCACAGAAAGATATCAGTACCCAAATGCAATAGTGAAAATATAAATACAAAATCACCTATATCAACTTTAAAACTCAAAAACAATTGAAGAAACCGATAAAGTGAAACAATAGTGGAGAAAACAGTGCCGCGGAATAATAAGGCTACTGGAGAGGATGTTGCATAGCATCAAAGAGAAAATATAATCGCTTACTCAAAGTGGGAAGAATATTCTTGAAATTAAGGTCAACGAAAAACGAGAAAACAAAGCTCAAATGTCAATGAAAGGTGATTGAAGTACAAGTAAGAACTATAAGGCAAACTGAGTAGGCATGTCAGCTAAAAATAAGGTTTGCATGGTCGTCTGATTGGTGAATGACTAAACCATGGACCGCAAGGTTCCTTCATATCCATTTTAGCCTACACACAACTATGCCCTGAAAATATTCTCAATAATGCACTATTAACTGTTTTTTCCACTGACAGTCGGCAGTATTAAACGAATGTGGTTTTCAGCCACTAAGCTAATCTGAGGCTTGGTTAAATTAAAGTTTGCACAAAAAAATTCGCATTATTTTTTTGAAAATTGGTGAGGGATTTGTTTTTTATCTAAAAGTTAATGCTTGGCCCTGAGGATGAAAAATGAATTTCTAATCGAAACTTATCGAAAGGAACTGAATGTGAACTTTAATTGTCCGAACTTCATGATAAACTTTAACAGTTATAAATAGATAGTCGGCAGAAGTATTGGCCGAAGGAACGTAACTAAAAATGCGAAAAGCTCTGTACTCCAAAGGCTTATCAGGTATGGAGGACGTCTAACTCAATAAGGGTAGACGATATTTTAGATAGGTGAGGGTAGAACTCACCCCACACTAAACCACAGGCGTGTGAAATTCACGCATTGGGGGACAGTTCCTTTTTCTGCCCCTCTCGTACATAAGGATGCGAGTTTTTTTTTAACAAATGCTGGCGAATCGATTCAATTATTTAGGTATTAATGCGCGTGACAACGGACCAAAAGATTGAGCAGGTAATGGAACGACATCGGGAAGAGTGCAATAGAGAGCAGGCATTATCGACTAAATGAAAATATTAGGTTCTCGTATAAGGAGTTTTTCCTCGCGGTTAATCCAACATACACTTAATTAAAAATTACCAGCAACTTTCCGCATACAATCTTATTCTCGTGATAGGTTTCGATACATTTCATATTATCTAAAGGTAAGGATAATACGAAATGCATTGAAATCTGTTATTTTAATGAAATTGTTTTTGTAAAGTTGCTAATAATTTTTTATTAACAATATATTATACTCTCAACTTGCTTGGAGAATAGAGGAAACCTTGTGATGGTATCAGGATAAATCAGAGTAAGTGCCTAAACAGGTTTTTGGAGGTAAATGGTCGCTCAATATCGTTTAAGTAATAGATGGAAGAATACTGGGTGAGTGGGGATGATGATGGGCCTGGATCTGCGATTGCGGCGATAACAGATCAGGGACATATTCCCACCTAATCAATGAACTACACGCGCCTCCGAATGCAATATTTATTCTTTGCTTCCGTCAAAATATATGCTTAACCGAGACTTATATTTTTATAACTGAATTCTAGCTCATAAATGGCATATATGCTTGGAATGCAATTAGTTCTTAGTTTTTTTTCCTCATTTCATGGTCCAATATTTCACTTGCCAGAGGCACGGCGCGGGTGAGGCCCGAGCTCAATTTTTTTACACGATTGTCGCCGACGCACGGAGGAATAAAATCAAGCCATGCATCACGTCATCAACATGAAAATTCCTTCCAGGGCACAAAACCTCCTCGCCCGCCGCAGGCATGCCACACGGGCGAGGAAAAACTTTCCCCATTATCTCCACTCACACACAAGCCCAGTTCACTCGGCCTCAGTGAATTCTGGCTCATCAGCAACTCATTGCATAAGGGGAATCCTAATTGAATTGAGCTACGGTCCATCCCTTGAGCTATTCCCTCTACGTAAATAACGTAATTTGAGTCACGCGATCTCTCATCGTAGTTCCGAACGCAATAATTAAACGAGAATCATTTCAAACTTAAAGAAATATTATAGAATTCCACTCTCATTCTTCCTAGAGGACCCAAAATGCTACCAACATATTAATTCGTAGCGGGCCATGAATTCGTTGAACTTTCTGTCAATGCAAGTTTTATGAACGAAATTCAAGAATGCGAGTTCAGAGTGTCACTCTAAAGAAAGTTGTACCAAATATTCAACACCGCTCGGTGGTCCACAGTTTCCGAGTATCAGCTTTTGACCCAATAAATGAACTTTCTTTCCGAATAATTCGATATCTCCACTGCACAAACGCTCAACAATCGCCCAACGAATCAAATCCGCTCATCTAGTAGCCCTTATATCTATAGCCCATCTAGTACTATAAGGGCTACTAGATGAGCGGATTTGATTCGTTGGGCGATTGTTGAGCGTTTGTGCAGTGGAGGTATCGAATTGTGCTATTATAAGATTTTAGGAAAATTTCCGCTACTTCCATTAGTGATGGTGACAAATGAAATGGGAATATTACCATAGATGGTACGAACCAACCTGAAAATGAACTCACTAGTGACTGCCAGCGTATAACTTGTGCGCGGCTAAAAAAATCCTCAAATTCATTCAATGTTAATTCATTCAATCAATCCCCTATTTGAGTTCTGTTAATTGGATACTGGGGTAATAAGACTTTTTTATTAATTTTAAATTATATAACTCGTTCTTTTTGTTTTTAATTCAATTTTTACGATGAAATGAGAACGTATTGATGGTGACATTTGGTGACCGAATGAAGAATCCTCTATTGTAATATACGGACCGCTAATATTTTTTCTTCGCTGCGGCTAAAATAGTTACTAATGAGAAGATCGTCATCCCAAATTCCATCGTCCTCTTCATCCCAAAGCTGATCTACGTTTACAGCGACTCGCACCGATAGGCTAATTTCCTTGGGACACACAAGCCAGCTATTTACCTCGGGAGGAGCGACACACCGCCTTCTCCTCAACGGCATTCTTTTATCCTTCGGTGAAAGACAAGTTCGTATTGAAGGAAAGGGAAGCGTTCGCCGATAACCACACCGCAAAGACACCAGCGGGGAAGGCCATTAATAAGGATCAGACAGGTCGAAGGGTAGGACCAAGAAGAGACGGGAGACATCAGGCAAGAACGAAAAATCCTCGAGAAAGGCTGTTCGAAACATCGCCTCATTATTTCAAAGGACTTAGTTCTCTCCGTCCCGAGATACTGGAATGAGCACCATTTAAAGCCACTTCCATGAGAGAAAATATACTTTTCGTGCGCATAATATTGATAAATGTTTCTCGAGCTTCTATTCTGGTAACGAAACGCGCCTAAAAAATTGGGAAGCAGATTGGTCCCCGAAAAGTGTCGGCGCGAATTAAACCACTCCATCAGCCGGTTGTAGAGCCCAATAAATGTTTATCATCTAAATTTTGATGGAAATAAAATTGTTCGATTGAAGTTGGAATCAAATTAAATCATTGTAATTTCGATATTAGTATACATTTTTTCAGGAAACGATATACTGGAGGTAAATACGTGGGTTTTCAGTGGTTTTTCTCGTGGAATCTTTAGTACAATTATGTTCCGTTCTCATGTGCAATCAATGTGTAGTGTAATTATTTATTCAATGTATTGTCGTTTTAATGTGTCGTTTTGTGATGAATATTTAATTAAATCTCTCGGGTTTCAAGCAGTTATAATGTTTATTTTTTTATCCATTTTACCTCCTTCAACACCGGTGAGCTGTTCGCTTTGGACAGTGAAACTTATTCGGTATTGCATGAAAAAGTGAACGTAAGGGTCTTATTTTGTCCGTACTATTCTTCTATAATGCGGTTACACGATGCACGTGCGATTCTGGCGGTGCTGTCTCGTGCGCGAACGAATGCTCGGAGCGGCATTTGTGTTTTGAACAAAAGCAGGAAAGTGAAGGAGTGTAGCATTGGCAAAGCACTGTAAACAAAGATTGTTCTCATTGCTCTAATTAAATATTCAAAGCTTTCAATCAACCATTAATATAATTTTAAAAATACTGGACGATCGCCTGCAAGCCTCCCAAAGTCAGAAGTAGTTTAAAAAACGTCAGATTGGCCATTTTCAGTCGCTAATCTCCTTAATAAATCATAGTCAATGGTTCCAAAATGTGTTTCCAGCAACCATCGATGCTGAGCAACGATCGATGATAGACTGCTCTTGGTTGGAACGAAGATAAAGTTAGGGCGTAATCAAGTCGTTGGAAGCGTTTTGTCCGAAAGCGTCAAGGTAAGAAAACCTTAGTCATAGATTGAGTTCATTAAAGATTTCTTATGGTTTTATATCCTGATGAGAGGCTTGAGAATATTTTCAGCAAAAAAGGTTTTGAAACATAGTTCCACCCCTTAGACTCAGATAAATAAGTCTTGGGTTTTATCTGTCTTTACTTTAAATTTGGGTACTTGTGGAGCTACCGACGAATGGTGAGGATCAAATGGATCGAGCGAAAAAGTGATGAGGTAGTCCTAGTAGAAACTAGGATAGAAGAGAAGCCTCGTGAAAACCTTGATAAGAAGACGAAACAACCTAATCGGCCATATCTTGACAGCCCGATAGAAACATCATAGGCATGATGGCCAGATGAAGACAATCGTCGAGGGACAAGTAGGAGGCAAGAATGAAAAAGGAATACCTAGAATGAAATTCATGAAACAGGTCAAGAAGGATGCGAAAAAGAAGAATTGCGTTGGTGTGAAAAGATTTGCTGATGATAGAATTGAGCGGACAGCTGCATCATAACCAATCTTCGGATTATTGTCCGGTAATGATTACTTTATATTTTCTTCTCTTCGGTCTAGACACCAGCCCACACTGTTTCTGACACTAACTGCGCAGCGGAGGAATACAACAGAAGAGGCGTCCCAAGGGGCGAACGGAGCGGCCGCCCCTTGGGCAACGAAAAGAGTGGGGGGGGGGGCGTCAAAAATGAACTTTGAAACTTATAGTGCATCAAGGAGCAGACTACCTGCAAGTTAGCCCCGGCTGACATGTGATACGCCACTGTTCGATGGAAACAGAACTCGGAGGCTAGGAATACTACAAATTCGGCGCGCTCGTTTTGGAAGTGGTTTATCAGTATGGCGTGTTTTGTGGGATGAGAGGGGAGGGTTATTTCCACCGCCGAGACCACCCCCCAGGGACTCGCTCCTGCCTCGTTCACATTACGATTGTCCGAGCGATCGTCCCAACGATAGTTGGCCGACATAGCTGTGTGAATGCATGTCCTGACAATCGTTGAGATAGTTCCGAAAGCTGCCACTTTACGATGGCTAGGCGCTGGGAGACCGAAAACGGAAGCGACAAGAGAAAGACGAAAAGCTCGTGAAGCTCTATTTTTTCATGGATTTGTCCTGGGAAGGAAGAATATGGGCGGAAGAAAAAATATTCGGTAAATAGACGTTGAACACAGTAATATCTTGTCCCTGCATACCTCAACAGCTTTGCTAACCGTCAATTTCCCGTTCACTTTAGATGTCAGCACTAGAGGGCAGCACAGGTTTTAACAATCGTCGTGTGAATGCACGATAGTTCCGACAATCGCTGGAACAATCGTAATGTGAATGAGGCATCATTATCCACGGAGTCCTCTAGCCACGCGTGCCGCCACTCCCGCGACAAATCTCTTTCCGCCCCGCGCTCGTCCGCTGCACTTATCTCCCGCGGGATCCTGAGGGTTGGCAAACCCCACCCACTCGGCGTCGACACACGCGACCCAAGGGACAGGTCTTCTCCGAATGAAAAATGCAAACGTCACGACACGACAAAAAAAATCTGCTCCCACTCTCGAAGAGGGCAATTACGATGTAATTATAGTATACACGTTATTTTCGTTTGCATTTAATTTTAATGGACAATACAAGTGGTTCCAGCATTATAAATGTTTCTCCGGCATTAGTTTATTTTTAAACTATCCCCTCGTAAAAATCATTTACTTGACACCAGTGGCGCAGCGAGGGGGGGTTTTGAGGTATAAACCCCCCCAGAGCTCAGACAAATATTTATGTTTAATCCATTTTACGTATTTGGATTATAATTACTTATAGAATTAATCTGATTAAGAATAGAAATGTTAGGATTAATAAAATATTCCTCAGAAAGCCGTAAAAATCGCCATTTTGAATCATTAATCTTAAAATTTTTCTGAAGGAGGGCCCCCGCAAATCCCGCTTACCCTGGCGGGTATGCAATACCCCCACACTCCTAACTATTAGTTATGCCTAAACCCCCCCAGCCTTAATTATTAGCTGCGCCCCTGCTTGACACAAATCATATCAAATGGATGAGAACCGTAAAAATTACGGTCAGGTAAAAATCACTCGGTTTTCTTTAGAGTAGAAAAACCATTTTTTCACGATACTATTTTGAGTTTTATGAATAATATGATCATTTTGAAAGTGTTTGGAGATTAAAACCATGGACAAAGCAATGCATTAGCCAAAGACGCACACTAGAAAATTCATGCTAAAAAATTAAAATTTGAAGGGAGAAATAACAAGGAATATTTTGGGATGATATTGCAAATGTGAACACTGTGATGTTGAATATCACGCGCCATTTTCCAATAGTTTGGGGGAATAAAGAGGAAAGTTATAAATTAATTCAATCTAAAACCTTTTTATAAATCGTTTGGATATATTTCCCTATGATGGTGCATGCTTATGAAAATAGGTCGTAGGGAACGTTATTCCGAACTCTATTGCGAACGTTATTCCTGTTTTTAGTGCCAAGGGATATTCTACTAGTATTTCAAGGTGATAAAACCTATGTGAAACTATAAAAATCACTGTCCTAATTACAATTTTCAAAAGACGCATTCACTCTACATGTAATTTCAAAGTCATATTTTCTCGATTACTTTTTCTAAGCACGCAAACTCAGGTACTCAGTGGGTACTAACCTCTCCACCAAGTGAGCATGAGGGTAATCTTTAATTGGGTGAAAATTGTCAACCGTTGGCTGCATGAATAACTTACATTTCTGAAGTCCATCGAAAGAGCTGTTTCAGCGCCATGCAGCAGGACATGATGACGTCATCCGTTTCCACGGGCGATGGTTGGAGTCAAGAAAAATGTTCACTAACATAGGCGAATGAAAAATTCGGAAAAAGCAGGCTCATAAATTCAAAATGTTCAAAACATTCACTTTTATTTCTTCATGTTTTACTTGTATTTTCCTTACCATATATCCGGCGCTGGATTTATTAATATTACAAAATATGCTCTGTTAATTTACGACTGGTAGCTAAATAAATCACCTTTCGCTAATTTCACGTGCTAGAGTCGAACTGACGCGAGATATCGCGAGAGTCGAATTTCTCGGTGCTTACCAAAATAACTTAATTCGAAAGTCTTTTCTACCTCGACGAAAAATCCACCTTACTTTCATTACAATTCCAATTAAGACTTTTACAAGAAGAGGAAAATTGTGAATACTATCCTTGATAATGCCATTCTTGGAACAAAGTTAACACATTTATGCCTTTAATTTGACGAAGTTAAACTGATGACCGCCTCCAAGATGCATGTGAAAAACCAAAATACGCCTGCCTCTTAATTTTAACAGTCGCCACACACACCACATCATCGTTCATCGTTTGCATGCTTCGCAGAGACGCTCACCAAATCAATCTTACTTACTCATTGGAGAATTCTTGGAGACCCAATCCGATTCGTAATAGGCAGTGGCGTGGGCAGGACTTTCGTTGGGGGGATCAAAAAATAGGGAACAAAGTAGAGGGTTTTAACTAATTTCAACACTTTTAATTAAAGAAAAAACTTCATTTGTCAAATAAATATCTTTTGTAAATTCATTATTTTTCAATATTTTGTTTTCTTCTTTAAAGGAAAGAAATTGTTTTTTTTTTATTCCGGCGGGGTTGGGGAGGGTCCGGACCTCCCCCCCTCCCCCCCTTCCCCTCGCTACGCCACTGGTGATAGGTCGTCCTTAAGGCCGTTTTATACGGTACACGGAATTGCGCAGGTTAGAGCAGCATTAATTTCTAAAATGGCGTGGAATTGCGCGAATGCATGACTGAAATTAGAACAGGGGCTATTTTGCCGTCTCGCATCCACGCATTCTCGCATGTGTTCTAGCAATTCACCGCTTCACACGACGCAATTTTGATTGCGCCTTCACACGTACGTCAGACTGCGCAATTCCGTGTACCGTGTAAAACGACCTTTTCAAAGTGTGACAGCATTCTTAGCTCTTTATTGGTTAATGTGTATCATAGGATATAACATTCACCTGGATAGCAGAGATTTCCACGTATTTCTTTGCACTTCGGGCGATGCATCTCGGAAGGAACTGGTGTCATAAAGGCATAGTTAACTAACGCCACGGCGCGCTGTCTCTTGGAGTTTTCCCGAGCTACGTTTATGCTTCATTAATTTTAAAATGGCAGCGAACAGATCACTACCTCGTAAATCATTGGTAACTACTGCTAATGTAATTTATTGTTTAAGGGCATGCAGAAGACCATACTATTCTGTGAAATGTTTATTAGGGAGTCTCTTTTGAATTTCTTTTTCGCCAAAGCAAATTAATTATTTAGCCAAAATAGGCGAAGTATTTCAGGAGATACACCACACTATTAAATAATTAATCAACATTTATTTAGGATAAACTAATGTGCAGTCCTTTATGCTACACTTACCATACTTGAATGTAAATGTATATTTTCAACTCAACATTTGAATTATCGAACGATTCTGGATTAAACGTGAAAAATGGAAGATAGATGCTGATATATGTCAACACTACTCCTATGATCCTGCTATACTTCATGCCCTAACTTTTTCTCTCGTCGATGACATGTAGCTAATATGTATAAGCGGATCAAGTTGCACCGTCGCAACCTTTGATCCGACGCAACCGTTTGAATCAATGGCGTAACTAGGAATATGCTTTGGGGAGGAAAGGGGAGACTGGGGGAGGGCAACTCCAGGCAACGGGAGTGCGGGGGAAATTTTTGAAAAATGACATCCCTGGATACGCATTTTACATCATTTTGGCACTTAAAATTTGTGTTTAACTCGTAATTCCAAGTATACTTCATAACTGATCAAAGTTTTCTGATACTATGAAACGATTACTTCATTATGGAATATCTGGTTTAGGACCACTGCGGGTTATTCAATTGATAGCATTAAATATTCGTTAATTTTACTTATTTACCTTGAGAACATTTTTTGTGTGGAGAAAATAATAGCCATTTTAAATATTCTTAAATTTTATTCGAAGCAAACTTCATCCATCCAGTCATACCACATCATTATCACAAAAAATAAAGCTCAGTTTACATCTTAGCTGTTCACCATTTGGCAAAAATCATTTATGCACAGAAGTTGTAGCAGTATGATCGTTGGCAGCCAAATATGGTGATTAAAACGTAAGACGCAGAAGGATAAAGTCATCCCATATTTTGACAGCACGTTCCCCAAGTGATAGTAAACAAACATGAACTTAATTTTGACATAAATAAACTCAGACATCACTAGCAAAATATAATGCAATCGTTAAATTTGAGAGTTTTTCAAATGTTTAATGCAAGTGGGTAAAAATTTAACTTTAGCAAATAAACGTATCCAAAAAAGTTTTTTTTACTGAAAATCAGGAACAGCCACCACCGTTGATGACGGAATAGTCGTGGGAAAGTTTGAAAGTCTGTTGCGACCGTCGTTTCTTCTGTATGGAACGTATTTCTCTCTCGTAAAAAAATAATTATTTTCGCGCCAACTTGACTGATTTCTTCACTCTTTCCCGATGGCGATTGCCTCCAAGAAGCATGCTTCGGCGTTAAAGGCAATGCACGGAATCGCTCACGGAAATCTCGAGCTTGCGCCTCCTCCTAGGAGATGGCACTGAAAGACCATTGAACGGCTAGAGAAACTCAATGCACATTCGTTGGATTTTCCAAGGCAGAGACCTTCGGAGCATGAGTATGTAGCACCTTTATCTTAACACCCGTGAGATTTCTGTCCGTAACAACAGCTCCGTTGCAAATCCGTCGATTCTCACAAACCCAGCGCAGGCCATCGGAAACTAGTTTCTGCTTCGTGTAGTAAAAGCCAGAAAAGCGCAACTTCACTCCACCCCGGCTCGTCCTCACAATTTCAAAATCTGCAAAGACCAGAGGAGAGAATTTACAATTAGTTACGGACGATTTCAACAATCGATGATTCTGCTAATTACATCGAGACTTATTGAAACAAGTTTTTTTTTTTTAAACCTAGCGTCAATACGCCACAGAATTCTTAACCGATACTTTTTCATGATATTATTTCATATTATTTTCAGTTATTTAGGTGTTTTCCGCATTAGTTTCTCTCGTATGAATGGAAAATGAGACATCAATCGACTAAATCAGATTCAATACTAATTCATAGCTATCTACAGACATTACGAACGGTATCACCTCCCAATGATTTTTTTGCGCATGAGTATTTATTTTCAATTTATTCAGTGTATCAATTTATAGAAACAGATGATTATTTGTGACTACTTGATGAGTTGATCTCAGTCATGGACATAAAAGAGATGTTAAAAGTCAACGCTACATTGGTAAAGACACTTAATGAATACGACGCACTGTGACAGAGAGTACTTACGCATGATCACATCACTCTTCATATGGACGCGCGCGTCCTTTAGCGTTTGCTTCTGCAGTCGGAGACCTATTGAACAACGCAGGAAGCAAAACTTACCGATCACGGGGCCGCGACCATCGTATACGAACGATGCGGAAGCGTTAAGGATGCTTTGCTTCACACCCTTACTACACCACCCGTCAATCACTTCCACGGAAGATGCATGAGCTGAGGATAGACATCGCGTCTGGGTGGAATGATTCCTGGGGAATTAGTGAGAGGAAAACTGCAAAGAGACGTGACCGGCTAGGTGAGATGAAAGCGGGTCAGTTTGCAGTTCTGCACGGGGGATCGGGGATCGAAGAGTCGTGATACCATCAATCTCAGTCTTAAACACGTATCTTTCCTACAACTATTCTGATACGCTTGTTTCTCACTCCGTAAAAATTGCCAACTCTCCACAAATCAAACCAACGCAACCACGCCGGCCGTACTTAAAATATGTCATCTTCCATGGCTCAAAAATTCATGCAAAACTGAAAGTACAAGATTATTCATCAGAAGATCTTTGCAGAAAGGGTACGACATGAAATACGGCGAAAACTCTCCTCGTGCCAGGATATAACATAGATATAATGTGCACCCAATTAGATTGGACATATTTCGCCCGAGATCTGATTCCGTGAGGACACATTGCAAATGATGAAACTTGTAAATTATGCTACACTACTTTTGTTGTAATATGCAATGGATTGGTTTTCTGTTGTCCTGGTTTGGTTAGTTCTATAATTTATTCCCATTTTTTATTAAATAAATAAATGTGGATAATACAATATTTAGTGGGGAGCGTGGTGGCCCAGAAAATAGAGGGTTCGACTATTGATCGCAAGGCCTACAAGTTCCAAATCCCGGATGAAACCTTCGAACACTCCGAAGAAAAAAATCCTCGGAAGTGAGAGATGGCCTAGAGAAAGGAGCCGGATTGTAACCCAACGACATGCGTGTGAAATTCACACGCCTGTCGCTGAGTGTACGATGAGCTCTGCCCACACCTATCGAAACCAACCTTTGGATTGAATCAGCAGGGTGGTGTGTGGGTCAGGCTATCCTCATGGCCCGTTCTATGCAGCTGTTCTGCGTCTTTCTTTTCAGCTAATGTATTCAATGTAAGCAAGGTTATCCCGTCATCTTGGCTTGTGAGGATCCTTCACCTCCGTCTCTTCAACTGTGGCAAGTCCTTCCTCCTGCCGGTTGAGGAGCATGGTCATGGGCGGATCCAGGATTTCTTTCTGGGGGGGGCACAAGCAAGGCCGTATCCAGTATTTTGTTCTGGGGGGGCACAAGGATACCTCGTAAAACAAAACGAACGCATTGATAATGGGACCGTATTAACAATATTGCATATTTTTTTAAGGTACTGGGGGGGCCACGTGCCCCCGCCCCCCCCCCCCCTAGATCCGCCTATGAGCATGGTCACTTATAGCGTTCCCAAGTCACTAGTTTAGTCGTGGCTATTTTCTTGATCTTTGAAATGACCAATTCTTCTCTTTTCAAGAAGAAATCCTTGGCAATACTCTTCAGATCGTTATCTATTGTCTATGCCCGTCACGGCGCGGAATATCTATCAGGTATAGATCCATACCAAGCTGAGGATGCTTTTCAGTGCAGAGTTCTCCATGACTCTGAGCGGCCGACTCCATGTCTGTCCCAAGCGACCGCTCCACACAGGTGCAGAGTTATGCCATCACAATCCGCCGGATGGTCATTGTGTATATCTTCCTCTTGCTCTCAAGACAGGTAATGCGACGGCAGTAGGGCTGGCAGCTGAAGTATTTTCATTACTGCCCGATGAGAAATATGCATGGCGTGTTTCCAGAGGGTCCTGTCTTGTCCAGAGTACTGCCCAGCTTCACACCGACGTTCCTAGCGGTGTCCTCCCAGGTCTTCTCCTCGATGTCCACGAGCATCTCACTGGAAGCTTTTTGAGGAACTGCAGAGAAGAATACGGCCTTTATTTTCCCAGCTTTAATGCTGATACGCTATTCTGCGTACCACGGTAGTGGTTTATCTATAGTCCTCCGTACATACGAGGGACTTTTTTTCAACCTCCGATGGGTCATGAACAGAAGACGAAGTGAATGATTAAAAATTATTTCATTGCTAAATGTTGAGCATACTTTTGGTATCCTTTCGACATAATCGCCTCGGAAATTGAGGTATTGGTCGTGCCTTTGGACAAGTTTTACCATACCCTATTCAGAAGATGTTACCGCCAGTGACCTTCAATGATTTTTGCCTTAGTTCTGAAGCTCAACGCCTGTTTGAAAATCCTTCCCTCCAAACCACTTCTTCACTTCAGTGATAAGATAGAAGTCACACGGCATTATGTCGACCTTGCACGACGGGTGATCGAAAATATCCCATTAAAATTGCTCAAGGAGCAGTTGGGCTGCATCAGCGCTGAGATGAAGGTCGTTGTCATGGATCAGAACTCTTCCTGAAGCCAGCATACCTCCTCTTTTGTTTTGAATGGGAATGCAAATGTACAATGTTTCACACTCTATCCACATCGCATTAAAGAAAAATTCTCTTTTGTCGGCATAAAGGTCAAGATTTATCAATTCTGAAGCCATTCGGCGAGTTTTCTGGCTGTCGCTCCGCAGTGCACAATTGGCGGGAGAATCAATTGAGGCAGTGTGGTTTATGAGATTGCTGCTAACCTTAAACTAAAAACTTAAGATCAGAAATGAATTGAACCTGTCGTGCGGAGGACACGCAGTTATCCTATGCGCGCAGTACCCGCCTGTCGCTTGTATGGTGTTTCTGCTGAGCTACCGGAGGTTGAATAAAAACGTCCCTCGTATGTAGCCGCTGTACTTGGTCTCCTGGATCTCGCCACCACTGCCGAGTCGTCTGCAAACAGAGTGAGTATCGTGCTCCAGCCGAAATTCCTCACGATGTCGGTCGTGAAGATGTTAAAACTCCGGCTTGGATTCTTCTCTTTGTAGAGATGGGCCTTCCCCAGACGACGAAGGCGGTTAGCAGTGAAGATTTCTGTGGTCTCACACAGGGTAAGGTCCTCTGTATCTCCTACTGACGTTTCGATGAGCAATTCGGCTGTTTTAGAGGGCACTGAGACAGGGAGAGTGAATTTTCCCACCACAGTACTCATCATGTCAAGTTAAATTATAAATCACAGAAAAACTTCTCGCTAATATTAACACTTAGTCATCTGCGGATCCAGGATAGGGACAAGGGGGGGCTAAGTGAGGGGTAACCTCCCAGTAGTAGTGGGGGTCCAAATAAAATTACCGTTCTATCTAGTATATATTGGATACCCAAGGGGGGAGGGCTATAGCCCTCTTAGCCCCCCTTGGGTATCCATCCCCCCCCCCCCCCCATAAATCCGCCACTGCAATTAGTGAAGCACTTTGAAACAAAACGTCATCCATAGATGACGTGCCGAATTTACTTGCAGTCCGTCAGCTATGTAGCAATCAGGAAATTAATATAAAATATCTCGCCTTGAAAACCTTCTACTCTTATTTAGCACGTTAATTTTAGTTTTCTACTCTCCCCGGAAGTAGCCATCGAAATTCAAGTCTTGATCCACTTCTGGTAGGAATCCAGTACATCACTTACAATTAGCCAAGATTCTCCTCCTATGGCTTTCAAATAATAAACCTATTAGAATTGGGGATTATTCAACGGAATCCATTCCATGAATCAATCTGGAGCAATTAAAGGGCACGCCATCAATATCCGCAGAACCGTCGCTGCATCATTCGCTGTCATTCTGTATTTTTTTAGTACAGCATTTTACTCGGTCTCCATCCCACACCATCTACAAGTGTCTACATCAAAGTTTGTAGCTGTTGGCAGAAGGTCTTCGTACGTAAGTGAGGCCACACGTTGCTTCTGTAGTTCTGTCGACCAGTGGCGCAGTGAGAGGGGGTTTTGGGGGTTAAACCCCCCCCCCCAGAGCTCAGAGAAATTTTTAAGTTTAATCCATTTTACCTTAATGGAGTGATATTACTAATAGAATAGTGAAAGGATTAATAAAATATCCCTCAGAAAGCCGTAAAACTCACCATTTTGAATCGTTTATCTTAAAATTCCGCCTTGTATTAATCCCGCACCTACCGCTTATCCTGGTGGGTATTCCATACCCCCACACACCCCGGTATTAGTTGCACCTAAACCCCCCCCCCCCCCAGCCTTAATTCCTAGCTGCGCCCCTGCTGTCGACCCCATGGCCAAACCTGGATCACCGGGTTGCTGGTCTCCTCCCGCCGGGAATTCACAGTTCTATCGAAGGAGCATTTCGCCACCTGGACGTCGAGGAATTCCACCCTATAGTTATAACTATTTTTTAAACTTCGGCGCGTCCCGGCAACGCGATCACAGGGTCAAGGTTATCCAAATAAGTTAGTTCTCAACCTCCAGGATATCGCCACAGTTAAAGTAGGTTTTTTTTAATAGGAATAAATTATCCGCGCGGGGCACATAGCGTGAGATTCCAGGACTTACCCATACTTCTATGGCGGCATGATAAAAAACTAGCTCGGGCACAGTAAAACTAGCGTGAAAATTAGCGAGTGTTTTGGTCGATTTTAATCAACGGGAAAATTAACTTGAAACTATGGAACGCGCTGGGTCGTATTCATTATTTTCATGCCCTTTGCAACCATCTTTTGTTAGTTACAAGTTACAACCATGAATCGTAGAGGAAGACACCTTGAAATGTAAAGTAACGTGGAAAAAAAGGATGGAATTGAGAAGTAAACTCCGGGAAATAAATCGATACGGCTAAGAAGCGGCAAATTAAATAATTTCAATGCCTAATGCGCGGCAGTTAGCTGCAATAGTTCTGCAGAAGAATGATAGGTAGCGTCCAGTCCACGCAATTTTTTTCTTTGAACGCCCCCGAAGTATAAATGAAGCTATTTTATTCGTTAATCCTAATTTATATTTATAACTATTTTTAACCGGCCTTTAAGGAATGATTCATTTTACGTAAGCACATTTTTTGCCATTTTCGACCACTCATACAAGCAAAATTATGCATTTGCCGAACTACCAGAGTATGCAAACAAGTTATTTCCCCAACTACTTTAGGGGTCTTACGTGATGCTAGAGCGTTCCCTAGATACTAATTAAGACTGCATACTTGATGGCGGACAGTGAGCGATACTTGATCCGTTGGAGTTGACCAGCCTCCAGTCGATTCGACTTTTCACATCTCTTTCGTCCCGGATCACGCCTTTCTCAGCGTGGAGCCGTGATTTACAGTATGGCATGGTATTTGGAGGAGGCGACTGACATCATCTATAGTCTGTATACCGTAGGGTGGCACAAGGACCCGCCAGCTACCTGAGTCGGTCCTTTCCTCCCCCTGGCTGTCGCGGCTCAGGCCCGGCCCGTTCGCCACCCTACGGTATTCAGATATAAGGCTATACGGGAAGGGTGGAGAGAAACCCGGAGTTGGCAAAGACTGATCTTATCGAAAGGCGCCAAGGGAAACACTACTTGCTGTTCCATCTGACGGACGGAGTGTTGTGTCCTCCACACAACAGTCAAGCAGGGATCGGGTGCCCTGTCAAAATTCTCTACTACCTCCGGGATTTGAACCCAGGCACACGGGGTGCGAAGCCCAAAAAAACAAAAGGGTGAGAAGTCACAGAAACACTACAGCCATCACAACACCAATCCAGCCATCACAATACTACGTGATTTGAAACAGGCCAATGGTCATCCATCAACACCTATCGAACCAAGTCGTGGACGGCCGCCGCCGATATCAGAGACGACCGGTGAAGGATGAAAACACTACGTGAATGATAAACATTTAATGGCTAATTTTAATTCCTTTTTCATTAAAAATTTTAATATTCTAATAAAATTTGTGAATATATTAGTTTGTAAGTTATTAAGAAACCCACGCTAGTGTTTTTATGCCACCTGAGCTTTATTTGAAGGATACATTCCAGCCTATCAATGTGTATTACGTTTCATTATTACTTGTATAATTATATGAATTAACTCGGACTTTTAGTCATAAAAATCTGTCAGATAGGTAAAAACATGCCAGATAATGTGGCTCAAATACATTTCATTATGCATTAGCATTTCTCACTAAATGTCACATTCTAAATTCAAAGCAAATATTCCAATTTGTACGTAATTTTTTCTGCCATATTGTTCAATGAAATTTTTATTGCATTGTCCTAACTGCCATTTCATTCAGTAGAGTAATATGAATTTTTATGCTGTGGCATTTTTTAGTGTACTCCCCCCAAAAAATTTCTGGTACCCCCCAGAAATTCCTCTGAACTTCCTCCAAACTTATCTGCAGAACTTCTCCCGCTAAGGACTTTTCACGCTAAGGTTTTTCCCGCAAAGGCCCTTCGACTCAAAGGCTCGGAGACTCTAAGTCTCTAGCCCTCCGACGCAAGCCTCCGACACCAAGCCCCCCTATGCCAGCCCTCCTGGAAAGCAAGACTTATATAGGTAGTACGGCGGAGGAATACTTACTCCTTGGCAATCAAGGGGAAATGGGTGCTGAGGCATAAGAATGCAGTTTGGAGTGAGAAGTACTCCAATTGTCCTATCACAATTCTCTCTCCCTCCAACACCTCACCCCACTATGTCTCTTCCCTCCATGAATTCCAATGACTTGCTTCTACCAGCCATCACCCCACTTGGTTATGTCTCCAACCCAGAAGATTGAGGGGAAAAATTCCGGCCTGTACGCGGTTCCCCCCTCCAACCCCGGCTTGGATGACAAACGTTTGCAGTGGTGCCAGTCAACAGGGGCACCTACAGTGCAAATTTGCAGCTGATTTGAACATCGCCCTATTACCCCTCCACTCCTTTGCAAATTCCCTCCCCTCCACCCGGACATGTTTCAGAGTACGCAAGCCCTCTTTTGCCAGGGTGCTCGTGGTGGGCGGATGGCGTGGCTGACATGGGTGATTTCAGCAAAATTATACAGCTTGTACTTAGTTGTGGTAATGTTTCCTATGGGATCATTAGTTATCATCGTTTTTTTCTGTAATAATTCTGATTTTGAATATTTCTACTTCTAATAGATATTGATTGAAAATAACTCATAAATTTTTTTGAAAATTTTTTCTTGAGTGCTGATTTCTTGTTTGTGGAGTCTTTCCCTGAACTAGCTTGAGACCGATGATTGGAGTTCCCTATGTCTGGGGCTTACGTGCACAATCTCCAAGATTTAACGACGTAACGCCACAATGCCAATAGGACAAGTCTTCAATGTTTTACCCCATTTTTCCTACTCAGGGACCACTATACTGCATGCCGAATGCTAAGCAGCATACTTTTCATATATCAAGGAGCAAGTCAGCGATGACAGCTCGGCCAATGGATCGGCCACAGTGCTTTCATTAACTTAGCTCAGACACCTTATGCATGTTGTTCCAATTTTAACTATGTATATGCAAGGCTGTAGCCAGCAAGGGGATGATTGGGGGTTCTTAACTCCCCAAAATGTAGAAAGCAACCACCAAAACAACAACCTTAATCTCCCACTAGGTTCCAATAATTGTTAGAGCATTCATCCTTCATTCCAAAAGGTAACAAAGCATGAAGAGAGATTAGGGATTGCACGGTAAAAAAATCGTGACTTTCTCAACCCTTAAAAGTGCTCACATCAAAGTTCTATTTACAGATACATATGTGCAATTGTTGAGGCATTTTCAAAATTGAAGTTTTTTCAAATAAATTCAATTGCAAGGGATGGCAATACATACATAATTCCTGTGCATTTATAACATGATAATCAATTTGGAGCCAAAAATAAATGAAAACCATATTATTTAACAGCTCTAATAAAAGAGTTTCACTGAGAGAGGCTGGTTTGGGAGACAAATTCAATGAAACCCAGAGCTAAGATAAATTTTTAAGTTTAATCCATTTCACTTCAGTGGATTAATATTACTTATACAATAGTGTAAGAATCAATAAAATATTCCTCAGAAAGCCGTAAAACTCGCCATTTTCAGCCATTTATCTGAAAATTTTTCTATGGGAGGTCCCCCGCACCTCCCGCTTATCCTGGCGGGAATTCCACACCCTCAGTCCATCCAGTGTTAGTTGCACCTAAAACCCCCCTGGTCTTAATTCCTAGCTGCGCCCCTGTGATACATTAACACAATTTTCCTTTCTACAAATTTAGAAGCTCATTATTTCTACAATTTCATGATATTCATTCTAAAATATTTATCCTATTATTGGTTGGATGGTATTAGTGGAGTGCATTCCTCGTGAGATTCTCAAAAGTCATAAATGTCTTGCTTCTTCACAGCAAGATTGTTTAAAATTTCAAATCGATGCTGATGTGTTCTACTTTCAAATTCAATGAAAGCAAAAAAATCCAAATGGAAACTGAATCAATGCTGACTCAAAATTGAAGAATGTGTAAGAAAAAGAGTGGTATTTGAAAGCCACAATAAATGATGGAAAAAAGGCTAATTTTTACAATGGTCAAATCTAGGAACCAGAACAAAGTCCACACAAGGAAGTAATGGAGCATTACTCAGCAGGAAGTTAAATGTGGAGAATTAAGAGGACTTCAAATGGAATACAGTGATTCTAATCATTTGGCCTGTACTTAGCACATCACAATAGTTTTTTCATATCATTTTACATAATAAGCTTAAGTTTCCCAATTCAATCAAGCAAGCAAGCAAGATTTGATAAAAATTAGACTACCTAAGAGGAAAAAGGTGCAAATTGCATCAATAAAAGTAAAAAGATGCAAAAACTTTTCATAATATCTAAAAGCTGACTTTTCATAAATATCATTTGAATTTATGCTGCCTTCTTTCCGATTCACAATGAGAGACCCACAAAATTAGCTTCGATAACGTGTGAAATAAGGGCATTCCACACAGGCAGGTATTTTTAACCTTCAAACAAAAAAATCTATCCAACATTTTCTCCGAGCACGAGACCAGCCCAAAATGGGCCGCACACAATGGAATATGGGAGCCAACTAAAGGGTACAACCATGGACAGGATCCAACTGATAGAGTTTCTGAGATACACAATGGAAGCAAGAAAGCACCAAGTCAGAGGAAGGAATGACCATGCCAATTGACAAAGTACCACACATCAAACACACAAGAATGTGCGGTTATGGATATGACCTAACCTGAATTTGTTAAAAGCATTCAATAAAGAAGTGACTATCTTCCGAAATGGAAGTCATATCAAGAGCATACTCAGGATCAAAAGTAGGGGAGCAAGCCATGGTTATTCAAGTTGAAGGTAAGATTTAAGCATGGAAAGGCTGAATGAAATCAACATTTTAAGGAAAACTGTAACAGCTCTTTCTTAGTTTTTCAAATTTTTGGCTTGAAAATGTATTATTTTCCCTAAAGACATTTGCAATTTTTGCTTTTAGGGGTGGGCAGCTGCCCCTTCCTGCCCGTCGCTGGGTACGCCCATGAGACATGATTTCTCAAAACATTAGGAAAAATAAAATTTCAAAAATCATGCATGCAGATAGCAATTTGAAGAAAATCCACACTGAAACAAAGGTGCTCTAACCCGCAGATATTAATAATTCTTTACATGAACCAGTAGTAATTTTAAATAGCTATTAACTCGGATTTAACCGATTCATGAATATTTTAATTGTCATACTTTCATTTTCTGTGGCTTCGTATAAATAAAAGGGCTGAGCACACAATTCTATACACTTTCATTTTGCATATTTTTTAATATATTGCATATATTATAATTTACAAGTATTTTCGATGCATAATTTAAAATCAAAATAAATTAGACAAAAAATCAACAAGAGCTATTAACAAAATAACATAAGGAAACTCAAAAGTTACCAGAAACATCATTCCTAATATCGCAACTCATAACATGCCCAAAATTATGATGCAAGCTTTGTGAGAACTTACCCATCAGTCACTTTGTCCATGAAAAATCTATTGGAAGAACTGGAAACCCAGGAATGACTAACAGAGCTGACTAAAATCTTACAGAATTTTCTTTGCAAAAGCAAAATACAACAGAAATCTGATAATAAAAAACATGTCTAATCAAGAGCTTCTAATGGGAGACTCGCAGAATAGAATGGGTTGTAAAAGGTGAGGGGGACTCTTAAAAAGTTTCCAAAATCTCAGTTTTTATGAAATAAATGTTTTAATGATCATATTCATAACAGAAATAAAGCTATACTATAAAGGTATATTTGAATAATGTGGTAAGAAGATATATATTACAAGATATATACACAAAGATCAAATGAGAAATATCAAGACAACTGTAATGTGACTAAATAAAAGACTCTCTTAACAAGGCTCTGACATTTATACACTCAATTTTACATCTTATTTGTACATTTTAAAAATATGTTCATAATCTTTAAATATTCATTCTAGTTCAAATAGTTCAGTTTTTCTTCCTATGATAATACATGTGAAACCTAAGGCAGCTCCTGTTCTTCACCTCCTTTCCACATAATCTACAAATATGAGGCCCAATGTCATTCTCATGAGCATCTCTCAAATGAACTTTCATGTTTGAGTTATTTACAAAGTATTTGCCACATTTTGGGCATTGAACATTGTTCTTCTTTAATCTTGACCAGGAGTATTGCCTTTCAAATGTTCCTGCAAAGATACAACAAAAATTTTGAAAATACAATCTCGTAGAGAATTTCCATGACATAAAAATACTATAGGTACTACATGGGTGAGATATACATTACCCTTGGTTCCTGCTCTCTCAAAAAAACCTAATAACCTACTTAATAGTAGTTAGTGATAATAATAAATCAGCAAAATAAACTATCATATTCTCCAAAATACTGTAGTTAAAAATATAAATTATTAGGGATGGACAGATCCAGGATTTTTTTCGGATCCGGATTCGGATTTTCGGAGCCGGATCTTTCGGATCAGATATTTTCGGATCGAAATGCATTTTTAAATTCCTGACGCTGAGATTCTCCCAATGATTGTTCAATCTCTTGGGAAAAATCACACTATGTGCCAGTGGTATTTTCCACGGCTGAAATTCTCCTACATAACCTCTGCGAGAGCTTTAAAACAAAACGGTTCTTGAGTAGGACAAGAATCGCATGCGAAGAGAGAATCGGAACTTTTTCCACCCTTATGAGGCACCCACATGTTGTATACACTGAAGCTATTATTTAAAATTTTGGATCAAGATCCGATGTCTTCCGCAACTTTGGATCCGCGGTATCTGATCCGACCATCCCTAATAATTATCTATGAGCAGAAACTTGTAACTGCTATCATACCAATACGAATGGCAGCAAACAATCACAATATTATGCAAATATGTATGCATTAAATTGTGGTAACCAGTGACAGTCTGGCTTTATTCCTCAAGTACCAAAATCGTCAATTCTAAGCCTAGAATCAGAATAGGACTGAATTAACCACTTCAAAAGGTGAAATATAAATTCCAATTCCAAAAATACTTGAATCGATTAATGCTGTTCTCAGGTATTTTCTGTACATATTTTTGGATTACATGCACATACTGAAAAAAATCTGTTGTAGCTGCTTCATGGACTAAAGCTATGGATATATTTTTTAGAATCCATGGCATCTGAATACATAGATGGAATCAGACGTGACATGAGAGAGTCAATATAGCAAGTTGTACATACTTCGTAATTGACTCATCACCACTAATAGCAATCATGAGTCAATTCCAAATGATGTGATTGAATGAGTGATGAGTCCTGCTGGTACCTCTCTCTGGATCATTCATACTTCCTTATGTAAATGAGATTACATACTATGTACATATCAAATCAGCTTTAAAACAATGTACTATATTTTATAAAAACTCATGGGCCAGCAATATCCCATGTAAGACACAGCCACACACAGTAGTGAAAGGAGAGTGAAGCTGTAGGTTCTATCTCAGCTTAGAAAACAATTTTGAGATATCAATTTACAATTGAGCCAAGATTCGTGAAACATTATTCAACCAAGAAGAATGAATTTCTAGAGGAGATATCCTTTTTTAATTCATAATTAGCTAACCAGTGGATTACTTGAACCCAGAGCAATTTTTTTCTTAGTGATATCATATAACTGGCCATAATATGATCAAGCAAATTAGGCTCCTGGATGGGAAACAAAATGCAGGCAAAACAATCTGATTTTGAAATAACTTTAGCATTCACCGATTGAGACCAACAGATTCAAGTTGGGATAGATAGATTCAAGGCGTGTCCTTAGATTCCTTCTCTTTTCATTAACTTCTACCAAAACTAAATTTAATTTATTTTCTTAGTCCAACATGGGCCCAAAATCTAGCTAAAACTGGGTCTGAAAGATACTGCATGCAATGAAAGAAAGGAGACAACCGAAAGTTACAGCAAAGCAAGTTTCTCAGATATACAGACCGGAGTAAGCACAAAAACTCACCTGAAGGGCAGACTAAGTCAAATGACGTGGTCCACAATGAATTTGTCAATCCCGTTTTAACAATGGAAGTATTCTCAGGAAGTCTCCTGAGTTAGTGTTTCCATGGAATCACTAACGCAGGAAAACCACTAATACCGGAAACCTCCCATGGCAGTAGTTCCATACTTGTTCAACAAATTTCAGTTCCTCATTCATAGAGTTTTCCAAGAAACCGTTAGTCAACTTATCCACAGAGAAAGCCTGAAATCATTCATCTGATTTCATCAACTTTAAAATTTCAGCTGCCACAGCTATGTCATAAGTCTTCCACAGTTTGCGTAAAAATAATCAAAGGAGGCCCTTGTCTCTAAGATGCAGGGCATAGAAGACCCCTCCCAACTGCGCCTTATTTAGATTACACAGGGAGGTCAAAGGGGACAAATTAGTAGTTCTTCAAATAACAAAGTAATTTTTTTAGTGGGCATAGAGCTGTACAACTAATATTGCGCTGAGTTTTTTCTTAATTTTCTATCTGATTTGATACCAAACGCCAAGGAAATCAATTCATTTTTGCCCACTTTTTGTGAGACTAACACAGTACATAGAGGATGATTAAGAGAGACATTCAAAGCTCACAGTGATGGAATAAGCCCTTACAGCACAAAAAAGCCTTAAAAAAAACTCATTATCCAACTATGTATAGACTTTGGTTTTGAAGAGGATTTTTCCTAAAATCGTCTTTGAAAACATAATGAAAGTGATTATATAGGTATCTACAACATTTGAAAACCATGTTGCAATGCTTACATTGAAAAATCGCTTCCATCCTTAAGAAATTCCTTTCCTGGGTTTAGGGACCAACACTGAAACCCTCTTGTGAAACAAAACCTTAAGACATACTATTGAAAACCTCTCCATAGCATTTACAAATACCAACCAACACCTTTATAGGAGGCACAACAGAAAATATCCAGCAAGTCCCTTAGAAATCTCAACAAAACCTTTTTGTGTCGCAATTTTTGTGCTCTCTGCAGAGGTTTCCTCTGAGAATCACAAAACCTCTTCAATTTTTAAATAGAAACTTTCAGAACCCTCTTGAAATCCACTAACTTTCGTCAGGGAGGGACTAGTTTATTAAGTACACTTTACAAGTTGAATTTGTGTGCCCAAAAAATAAATAGTTTGGGCCATTAATGTGAGATGGGGCAGCAGTGGCAGATTATGGAGGCCATGCCCTCTCCCCCTAATTTCGGGAAAAATTGAAAAGAAGGTAATCTTTAACATAGCTCTCCAATGAAAGTTTCCTTTCTGCCAGCTTATCAAACTATGTTTAAAAATATGTAAATTAACAGATGAATATCTATAAGCTACTTGTCTACTCATATCTCTCAACCTCAGACACATTATCGCTGATAGGTATTGCATACCACCAATGCACCAAGGAAAGCTATGAACCCCCCTCCTCCCATTCAAAGCTATAACTTTAATATGCCCTGTGAGGCATGGAGAGCAAGTAAAGAAGAAAGGTTTCGAATGTGTAAGTACGCTTTTCCTGCAATTGCACTAACATGAATATTTATATTTTCCAACAGCTAAATACTTGAATGACTGAAAAAATTAAAAATACTTAAGAGTTGTTCTGAAAAACCTTTAAATACTTGAGGAGGCGAAAGAAAGGCAATTTAAAGTAATATTGGCCCTTGGATATGAGCTCCAAACTCCTTAGATAGCAAGCTAGAGTAAAACAAAATTTTCTAAAGTACATTTTGCAGTCCCCATGGAAATGACTATTAGGGTCAATTAGCAATAACTTGAATTTTAAAAGGCATCCAATGACACCTAGTACATTCAGCCAAGTAAGGGAAGGTAACCCAAGAATCACAAAATATTTTCAGCATACACGATTTCAAGTTGTTTTTGATACCGTGAGAAAATGTTGTTCTATATTCCTACAGCCATGGACAAGGAAAGTTGAGACATGAAAGTAGAAATCTCTATCCCGTAACTTTGTCAAGAAATATGTTGCACACCTTATTTTTTTTAATCCCTTACATTTTTAGACGCTAGAACAAGGGCATACCCAGGATCAAAACTAGAGAGGAGCAAGCCGTGGTCGTTCAAGTTGTACGCAGAAAAGGCTAAGGAAATTAAAATTTAGAGAAAATTTTTACAGCTCTTTATTAGTTTTTAAAATTGTTGGCTCAAAAATGAAATATTTTTATTTTAATTACATGTTTTATACTAATATCAATTTTCTTGGATTTAAAGAAAAATTTTCCAAAACTTTCATTTTGAACAACATTAACTTTTGCTTCTTGAGGGGAGCAGCTGCCCCCCCCCCCCCCCCCCAACCCCCCCACTCCAGCCCCCCGCTGGGTAAGCCCATTTGTTAGAATAAGATTAGGCCCTAGAATGATGATTTGGCTCTCTTTCAGTTAACTTCACAAGAGGAGGTTAAACTTGTTTATTTTGCCCGGATGCTGTAGTTCCACCTACTCACAAACTCAATCACTGCAATTCCCCGCCGCTTAGCATTTGTGATTCCCAAATTACGAGAGATGAAGCACAGATGTCTGTCACAGAAACCTAACTTCAACAACATGAAATACATACTTTAATTGTAGAAGCACGTCACCGTTTTATAACCTTAGTACTTTTCACCGTTTAATTATACAACAAATTTGAAAATTTACCACAGATATCACACAAAATTATGCCGTACAGTTATACAAATCCTCCATTGTGAATATTGGTACATTATCTTAATAAGTGGTAACTTCTTCACAGCTCCACAGAGCTTACCGCAAGATTGTAAAAAAAAACTCATTCCATGTGGGCATAAGAGAGGTCAATCAGGTGCATCTTTATGAAATCCTATTGATATCTACTTCCTACTTCATTTATATACATATATCATGATTACTTAAATTTTACAAACAACTACAGAAATTTAGAAAAAATACCAGGGGCAATGTAAGCGCCCCTTACGAACTGAAAGAAAATATACTGGTGTAAAAATGGATCAAATAAAAAAATCTCAGTCAGTCTTCACAATGTTTTTTTTATTTCTGAGAGCAAGTATGAGAGCAAATATCAACAAATGGCAGAAAAACCATAATATGTCCTCTTTCAAATATACTCAGGGAAGTTCTCAAGAGCACCATCAATTGTGTAAAATACAGATTTAATATAACTAACAACTTCATTTCTATATAATGAACACACTCTGGGAAACACAAATATTACAGATTAACTAAACCAGTTTCAGCAATTATTATAGCAGATCACTTCAAACAGTCTAAATGCATTACCAAAAAGGAATGTCATTAAAATATCAACTTCATAAAATTAATCACCACTTTAATTCCCTATCCCTAAAACACTTGCACAAAGTGATGGAATCAAAACTTCTTTCTGTGGTAATACATGTGAAACCTAAGGCAACTCCTATTCTTCACTTCTTTTCCACACAGCCTGCAGGTAAAAGGTCCTGAGTCTTCATGAACATCTCTGATATGAATCCTCATGTTGTACTTATTGGCAAAAGTTTTCTCACATACTGGACATTTAATAGTGTGTTTCTCATCTCTTAGCCATGAGCCCTGCCTCACTACTGACCCTGGAAAGAAAAAACACTAAAATCAATACAATGATTGCTTGGTCAATTAAAATAATACAAAGGTACAGTCATACTGAGATTATTACTTGGGATGAATAGGAACAAATCTCTTTCATTTATGCCATAAATTTAGGGCATGAACAAAAATATTGCCAAGTAAGGGTTCATTTAATACTAATTTAAATCTTACTCCCAAGAGTCGCCTGTTGCTGTCATGGAGGGAAATAAATCTAGCTCTAAACACGACTAATGGCCAATAGAGAAAATATGCTTCATTACCAGCATACAATACTAGGTTAAGAAATAAGGAAGCCTACTGAAAAATGGCACTACATAAGTATATAAATCAAGGATGCCATTTCAACACAGCAGTCAAAAAGAACAATAATGAAGTACATACTTCAAGCTGATGCAATAACCGGATCCAGTGATCAACAAAAATCAAAACAAAGAGGAGGTACTAAATGAACAATATTCCTGCTATTCTCAGTAATCATAGATAAAAATTATATCTTTGCACATTAAAAATTATAAACACGAATTTTTTTTTCAGAGAAAAAAAGTATTGCGTAATATAATAGGGAGAAACCAAAATGAGTCCACTTATCTCATGAAAAAATGACAAATTGGATAAAGCCACCGATCCTCATTGATCTGGCTGATTTTTACATACGTGCTGCTCAGCCCATAGATGCTTTAACTTCAATCTTCCAAATGACCAAGCTACCAACTCAATTTAAAGTGCATTACTTCAGCGTCAAAAATTAAATAATCATTACTTGTAGTGCTGTTTATTAATCAAGAAGAAATAAATTTTTTTGCCCAAAACTTGTCGAAAAGGCATATAATATCCATATTTAAATAAAAAACAGGGAAATACTTTCCTCCAAATCACACTATTTCCAATCATTTTCACAATTCTATCCTTTAACGATTTTCAAGCACCCATAATACTGGTCTGACAACAACTTAAACAAGTCTCCCATGCACAGCCCCATTACTTGAGTCTGAAATTCACTATCGATGGATTATGGTGACCCCAAACACTCCAATCAAGCCAAATTTCAAATTTAAATAGAGAGAGTGAGCTGCACCTTGTTGAAAAATACTTCATAGAACCTATTCATAGCTCTAAACCATTGGTTTCTTACAGAGCATATCATGGGCATACTTAGCGAGGGGCAAAGGGGGGCAGCTGCCCCTTCCTAGAAGCAAAAATTGCAAAAGTCTTAAAGCAAAATCAGTACTGAATAGAAAGCATTCAACAAATTTTCTTTAAACCCACGAAAAATGATATGCATTAGTATAAGATATGTAACTAAAATAAAACTATTTTTTCAAATGTCAAAACTTGGCTTGCCCCCCCTAGATCATGGCTTACCCCCTAGTTACGATTCTGGGTATGCCCTTGGAGAATATGCTACTAATACAGGTATTTTCACCTCATGAGTTCATCACCTACATTACTCAGGTTATTGATGATTAATTTATACACCTTCAAGAAGAGAATTGACATCTTTGCATGCAAATCTTAACCCTAAATTAAGCGAAACATATTTTGTTAAAGTAGTAACATGCAATGTTGAAAATCTTAAGTTCAATTTGGTTGGCTTGTCCATAGGGAATGTCTATGAGAAAGGCAGTGAGAGGTGCAGTTCTGGGGTCAGGGGTGGGCACTTAGCTTCACTTTCAGGCCTCAAAATTTTAGCTTTCCCCACATTTACTACATAAATGGTATATTTACTGGATAAACCCCACACCTTTCATGGGCCCTACCCTCCAGATCTCCAAGTATGCTACGTCGCGATTACTAGAATATCTTTTACAGTAAAAATGATTGATATAATTACAAAAAGACAATAATTAGGCAAAACTTTCTTACCCCAGTTATTAACATGAAATATTACATCCCACATAACAAATAATGAATTCATCAAGTGACACTTTATGATTATATGAAATGCTTCAATGATTTAAATTTATTTTTACTCATCAGACTATGAGTTGAGCAGTTCAAACAGAAGAAGGTATTGGTAAAGAATGGTGATGATGATCTTTATGAAGCATAACATTAGTAGCAGCTAAAAATTTAAAGATAATCTGTACACTTAGTTTTAAAAAATCAACACAGAATTAACTGCATACAATGCATGGATTGCACCCAAGGCTGTAGCAAGCAGGAGTGGAGGGGAAAAAGGAGGGCTCAATTCCCCGAAATATTCATGAAATACAAACGGTTTTCAGTGCAACCCTTCCAAATGGACATTCTTCTTCCCCATGACATGGAACCCCTCTAAAATGAACCACTTTTCCAAGTGAACATCCCCCAAATATTTCTGGCTACGGCCTTGCTTGCAAGGAAAACAGAGTTACACAGTTTTAATGGACTTCACATTCTGACACAAACAAATAGACATTGACATGGATAGACTGAGTTTCTAAAAGTGCATCCCTACCTCTTGTGGTACGAGTATATATGTGCATTCAAACTATTCTTATTCTTCAATGTGCGCCCACAAATTGCACACAGAAATGGCCCACAAGAGCTTCCATGAATATTGTGAACATGCTTCTTAAGACTTGCTCGGCAAATGAACATCTTCCCACAGTGAGAGCATGGCCAATTTTCATTACCACCAAAGGTCTGTTCAACATACAATTGGCCTGCCTCCAAACTTGATAAGACATACGAATTCTTTGCACCTGAAAAGCAAGAGTAGGCCGTTTACAGTTAAAGATCATAATTCATTAGATAAAAATTAGAAGTATTCATTACTCAATGTTCTTTGAAATATACTATTTTCACATCATCCTATTACTAATCTCACCAAATTAAAAACGGACGGCACAGATATCAACAAGGATTGTAAGCCCATTTAATCAAACCAGGGCATCAAATCCACAACTGATTAGCGGAATAGAAGAAAATTAACAAATATGGCCCAAGATTTTGATGAACTTACTCATTAATGCATCATAAAAACCAATTTATCGCAACATAATTGACTCAAAATTAACCATTAATGATAGAAGAGTAAATAAAACGAGAGAGAATTCAAATAACTACATTCAAAATCAAATGAGCAGAGTATACTAAATGATAATTATTAATAGCTTGAAAAATAAACAAAAACTAAGGAGTTTTGATTCAATGAAGCAGTAGATATTACCTGATTATTTAGTGCTGCTACAATGAACCTTTGTAATAAAAGGTATTTAATCTTGATGGTATTCATCCAAAATGATTTAAATCCATCATGTTCTTTCAGGAATATCAAGCTGAAATCTGCCACACTTATCTGGCCGGCACTATCTCCCATAATCACTTGTAGATTCGCTCAAGAAGATGAAATTTGTAGAAAATAGTACGTAATGGTCTGATTGTGGCATCAATAGTATGTCTAAACCAGCATTTCATTTATGCAATATGATTTTCTGCACAAACAATACAGCATATAGATTATGCCACAAATTTAATTTTTTACTTCATTTTTCATCTTCCATTTTTGAGCCGAACGAAAGCCCATAAGTATTGGAGATTTATTTTCTACCATATGACAGTCCAGTTGGTATTTAATAACTGGGATCCAGTAACTACGGAAGGAGCCCAAAACAACTATAGGTGTTTCAACATATAAGGATAGAATTTAGGCTTTTACAGAGAGGGATAGCATTTAAATTAATCTCCTCTCTTAAATTAATTTAAAGGATGTAGGTCAACCAAGTTTGATGACAAACCATTTTGTTTGATAAAAAATTGAAGACAATTGCAACATGTAAATGCTCCAAGGAAAACTGAAAGTTGAAAATTGAGAAGGAAATGCTTTATATGAAAAATACTTCAAAGCACTAAGTTTACTTAGTACATTATAAAATGTCACTCAATTTTCGAATATTTTCATTGTATGTATACACCATTTTACTTCTGCCAATTTCTAAAAATACACTTCAAAAACACTGCTTCATCCAAATACGATACTGAATGAAATTTTAACTTCAACTCAAAAAGGTTTCAAGGTAAAATTGGTCTCAATGAAAACTTCAATGGCTTAACTTTATCCTTTAATTTGTGCACTACATAATTTTACACTCCTAACATTGGTTTTCCTAGTGGATAAATAAAAATATATTTACACAGATAAAGAATGTACACTTACACAACTTACAATACATTATTTTTTCAGTCTTGAAATGTATTTTCCCAACTTAAAATATTTGATAAAATATACATACTATATGCACACACAGTAAAAACTGTCAAAAATTATTTCTTTGACCAGCTGCCAAAAATAATGATAAGAATGAGTTTGGGAGACAATAAAAGACAACATATCTCTCACATGATAAGATGTGTCACATTAAGTATCTCCCTCTTTCAGCCAAAGCCAATAATGGACACTTAAGCAACAAGACATGACTGACTGACTCCATTGATTAAGGAAAAAAAGGAACTGCTTTCATTAATGCAGCACAGGGAAACTATAAACTCAGCTCCAAAAATTACTGATATGCATTAATACTGCAAGCTTGAGCCGCAGCTAAAATAAAGAAGTAACTTGTGCCAAGCAAATTTCCATTCTAGATCTAAAGCTTTTGGTGTGTGAATCACATTTTTGGGGTGAGAATGGAGAGAATCAGCCAACTTCTTGCCCATTACATCCATCTACTAACTGGTTCAACAGATATAAGAATGAACAACGGAACCTAGCACCACTAAGAGTCATCAGTCTAAACCCACTTCAGGAAAGTAATTGGTATGATTTTGTATGGCTTACAATGCAAGGAGTTCAAGTGACCAAGTCAACAAATGATCATCTCCAATGTATCAACAACCGTTTACGATTAGAATAATGGTACCCGAAAACCCAATCACATACATATGCTATTTAAGATTATTTGCGATTCTAATTGAGTAGCATTAAAAATATCTTGCAAAGAAATGTTTTGATCACTGACTCATCATATTTGACCTGAAAAAAGAACCTTAATCAATCATCTATCAGGAAGACACCATGGAAGGAAGCCATTGTGGCAGACAACAGGAAATAAAATCTAGAACATCAGTGCTGCTGCAGTATCTATGACTGAAAAAGAAGCCTTTTTCTCACCTAACATTAACTATTCTACAAAGACATTCACAACAAGTTAGTATTTTCTTCTTCCAACACTTAACATATATTAAGAGCTTGAAAAAGCTTTCTTTATCCTATTTTACACATAACTTGCCATGTCACAGTATGTAATGCAAATATTTCAAACGGAGGGGGAAGAATAGCACACCATCAATAATGAGGGGAGTTCTACATACACCGACAGATATTTGAAGAGAAATTCAATAGCTGCATGGCCACTACATGTGTAACAAGGTCTTCCTCAAATGAGGAGTAGACAGAGTAATTTATTTTCTGATAAAAAGTCATTCTGCAACCATTTCGTATGTTTGGTGGTAGACATCGGCATCCCAGAGAAACCAAACAACCACAAAAATTGAGGATTTATGCAACAATGTAACAATCATTTTGATGGTATGAGATGCTTATCTAAACTTAAAGCAACTCCTTATAAAGTGAATTATTGGCCAAGAAAAATCTTATTATTTTAAATGGTCTCACTGCTCATGCAGATGAATGACACATGACTACCCTTTGCACCAAGTGATTGCAAAAAAATTAACCATCGGGACAGATACTACATTGGTCATTTGGATTCGGTTTACTGAAGGCCATGACAAAATATTATGAATGTAAAATGAGAGAATGAGCAACCAGAACACGATATGAATTTTGAATTGTTAGAAGTTTGAGTTGAATTGCTTGAAAACTGCTCCCATGAATGGATAAAAGCTTCAACAGCAAAGAACGTGGAACAATATACAGCCAGTCAACAGGATCAAGCATTTTTAGAAGATCATCTGTAATTCTGCCTGTAACTACCCTGGCTGCTGAGGTGATCCCTCACCCTTGAGACACAAAAATTAATTTTTAAAAATGCACCTGAGTTGGAATAAGGTTTCAATGTTAGGTCACCTCGCAGGTAAATTGCCACACATTTAACTGGGTCAGTTTTCATGCAAGGGATGGGGGTGTTGGGGAACGACACATTGAAGCAAATGTGCAGTAGAGCATCTCACACAGAGTTTAAAATTGTGCCACGTTGAAACAACAAACAAATATGTTTTACTGTATGTACATATATGTATGTATGTATACATTTACATTCATACACACACACAAACACACCAATGCTATTTGATCATAAAATAACAACAGCAGGAAACAATATTAAACCAGTGGTAATAATATTTATAGATACATATATATGCACTGTGGCAGGTCAATGTCAATAGCTTAACATTTCCATGAAATGCAGAGGGTAATGGATCAGCTTGGGCAAACAAGGATTTTCACTATCCCTTTCTTTTGATATAATAATCCTATGAGGTCAGCATTTTTTTATTTAGTCCATTTTAACTATAACAAAAGATCTCAGAATGAATACGGAAAAATGCCAAAGCAAAACAAAAGCCCATCACATATTGTGCGAAACAACTTGTGCCAGCAGATCACAGTGAATAGCTTTGAAATAATGACCAAAATATCTCTGACAGGAAAATTAGGATCATCACAAATATATATGTATATTTTATCACAATATATAATAAGTTAATCAGGGCTCCTAGCATATGCAGTGCTCACCACACCTAATAATATTACGTTCGATAACAGTATAAGAATCATCGTTTTTGCCATCATGAAATACTTCCAGAACATTAGCATCATTTAAATGCACAAGAGTGTACATACATTTCAGTCAGCATTGCAGATAGAGCAATAAAATGGCTCTCAGTTGCATTGGAGGATGGATGGACTATTTTCACTTTAATATGGTTCGTTCAATAATGGATTTATAAAAATAATTTAAATCAAATCACAGGGTTGTGATCAGATGCAAGTTTCCTTTGCCTATACGCTGAAAGCCACCTCAGAAGTATGTGTAAGCATTTTAAATGAGAATAACAGCTATGTGTACAACACCAACATCACCAGTTAAAATTCAAGAGCACTAATCATCTATGAGCATGTTACAGATAGCTAATGTAAATATGCGATGTTTATTGAAAAAGATTAAAGACAGCATGAAATCTCTTCCATTCAGACACTCAAGAATTCAAAACCAGCAAAGAGAATTGCGAACAGTCCGTATCTAAAAGAGCAACAGGAAATCATTGGATTGCAAACGAGTCAACCAAATAAAGATTCATAACATCAGGCATTTATTTTCTTGATTAATGTGGCCAGCTAATGACAGAACTCGTACCTTGCAACGTGGTGGCAAACAGCAGCACAATGGTGATGTTTACATCAACCCCATCTCCTCTCCCCCTGAGATTTTATCCCCCATACTCCTGAAAGATTTGAACTAATTCTGAGTGACCCGCATAAAAAGCACATTATTCACAACATCTGTTCAGTTTCAATTGAGTGCCTATCTATAGAGTGCCCCCCACTCCCTTCCCCAAAATTTCTCAAAATATATACAGAAACCTTAAAATGAAGGATTGATGAGGGTTTGTTTCAGGCACTAGGTTGACATCATTCAAGCCTCTCGGTCATAGGACTTATCAAAAAGTGTAAAATATTTACAAATATGTTTGAAAATTATATCTTTAGATTACTTTTATCAAATAGATTCACTTTTTTCTCTTCATACCCACAAAAATTTACAAGTCTTGAGAAGTATATATAATTCAAGATCAGGATAGTTGAGCCACAACGACATGGAACTTTCCGTTCCCTCAAGTGATCAGATACCATTTAACTCTAGCCCAAGGGCATCATGAGTTTCCAATTATTCCATAATTATTAGGTGTCTTAAAAATTTAAAACAGCAAAAAAGAATCTAATTATACTAATTAAGCATTAAAGTTGAATGATATAATAATATAACCATAAGTTACAAAAGGAAAAACGAGAAAGGCTACCCCCTCTCGGCCCACTTCTTCAAGAACCCTGACAAATAGACAACAACACATGCTTCTCCCTGTTCATTTAAATACAGTAAACATTATATACTTCTCAGAATACTGTGTACCAGGCAGGACTTCAGTAGGCCTTTATTTCATTGACAGCTGAATCTCTACTAAGACTCGTTATCACAATTTATCCATAGTTACTCAAAACTTTGAACATCTTTAATCCTAATTGTACCCTTCCAACAATAAATTGTTAAGCCTTCTACACATTTTCAAGTGCAAAGCTTTAGGTGAAACAACTTTATAAAAGGCAGTACCTAAGCAATTGATAGCTACATTAATGGACTTAAATTCTGTTCACAATCGCTGACAAAATGGAAGACCAAAACTAGCCCACCATAATTACTTCATTACATCTATTGGTGTCATTAAGGATCACATGAAAATTTAAATCTAGATGATCTATTCATTTATCTACCTTGCAATGTGCTTAGTCAAAAAATTACTTGTAATGATTCAACATTAAATCTTCACATGAGACCATTTAAATCTTGTATCTACAATAAGGTATATTAATCGGCTTCCATCGACAAGCTGACGACATGGAAAGCATTACAGAAAAAGTTAAGAAGATTTCTTAAAATGCAGAAGTGAAAACCTAGACTAATCAACTCTCTCAACATTATTTGGTCTAGCTTCCATCCCCCTGATTGGCCTCCCTCTTTTTCTTGTGATACAGATACACGTGCACACGTAGGCTGTTCTTGTTCTTAGACTGTCGGCCGCAGATGGAGCAGTTGAATGGACCACGGTCATCACCATGCTCGTTTTTCATGTGCACTTGGAGGTTTGTCTTGCTTACAAAGACTCGGGGGCAGAGTGAACACTTGAGGGAAACTTGCCGATCGGCTGCCCAGTACACCAGATGTTTAGTGTCAGCTGCGGAGTGAAAACAAGGCATGTTAAAATTCCATTTGCTTTAGCAAAAAAATAGCTTCATAAGTGGAACTTAGGATTAATCAACATGCCAAAATATGCTAATTATTTTCAATTAAGTGAGTTTACTCATACTTTCTGATAAGCTTTGCCAATGAGACTGAATGACATTAGATAATTAAGGTAATTAAAGATAGCTGAAGTAGCAAGGATAACTGTTACATGGATAGTAAGAATTATAAATATAGCCCAGAAAGAGAATAGGTCCCTTCTAGTTGCTACATTTAAATACTGAACCTGAGAAATCAATGCCTTCTAAGGTAAAATACATCAATGAAGGAAATCAAGGAATGGCCCTCTAACTGACCTGAACTTTATTCCTAAAACATAATCAAGTCTACAAGTGCTGACAATCAAACTTAAATTGGATAACAATCTTCTATCACCTACACAAACTTTCTCTCATGTGATTATCCCCACAAGTCAAATGTTACAGCTCCAGTGAGCTGAAAAACTGCACTAAGAAGTACAATACCTTAAGCCACAAGTTTCCAACAGATTTCCGTGCCAACTCACACAATATGAACTAATAGGAAATAAATCAAATTCATATCACATACTGTATGAAAATTTTATTGAATCCTTTCAGAGTCACTCCAATACATGCATTATATAAAATACTTGTACTTACAACATCCAACCGCACACCATTTCAAATAAATACATTAACAGGTCTTCCACATTCATGCAAGCTGATTCACATCCACAAAGTACACCAATAACACTTGAAACACAGTGATTTGTACGAAATAAGACAGTTAATGCACAATTGAAACTTTCTATTTGATTTTCACTATATTCAGCAACTGGGACGGTGATATGCATACATATGTACACGAAGACTGTTCAAATTTTTGGACTTTCGACCACACCATGTACACCTAAATGGACCCCGGTGGTCTCCATGCACATTCTGGACATGGACTTGCAGGTTATAGCGATTCACAAAGCTGCGGTCACACTGATGGCATGTGTATTTCAAGTGTTGGACAGCTTCATCCGAGCTTTTTTCCCCCAAGGGATGACAGGAAGAATCTGCAGAAGGCCACCCACATCGTGTGCGTGTTGCCCAAGCAACAGAATGGAGAAGTCTGTTTATTACTGATCAAAATTCAAGAGCAACAATAATATTGTGCAAACTTCTAGAGTGGAAATTCCACACTTCTCATAATTACATATCTCTGTTCCAATAACAAAGATAGCACTTCCATCATTTCTCTAAAGTTTAAATCAATCATCATCAAGTTAGGTTATTTTTAAGAATAGCAAAAGTAAGTTTTTTAATTGAACACCGCTGAAAAAATTAATATAATTCTGTTTTCATTAAAATTTAGTACAGCCATATTCCTAAGTTCATTCCATGCAATCCAATAAAAACACTTCAGGTTAAGTACCTCCTCAATGTGATAAAAGCAAGATTGAAGAAATTTGACACTGTGTTTGCCCTACATAAATAAAATAATCGCTACTACAACTCTTAGTCAAGTGCAATACTAATAATGAAGATTTTGCTCCAGTGTAAAAAATTCTGCTTTTCATGATTCTATCATTTTATCTTTCAAAGTAGCTGCAATAAACAGACTCCCACCAGGCACTATTGATTCCTTACTGCATTTAAAATAGCTATGAACCTACAGAACATAAAATACAATCAACAGACAATTTTTCAGATATCATTCAGATTTTAACTGATCAAAACACTATAATGGAAGAATTCTGAGAATGTATGATCCTTAACAATGATGGCCAAGAATTAATGAAGATTTAATGCATAAACAGCAAATGAAAAGCAAATAAAAAAGTAGATCTTGTATAAAAAATTCCATCAGCACTGTAGCAACCAATATCTGTACTCCATTTAACCTATGATGTTCAAAAGCCAAAAGAGTCTTTAAGTACATCAAAAGAGAGTTAACACTGACTTCACCTAATGTTCACCAAATTTCAACTACACTTCACTCAAAGTCGCAAAGTAGAGATAAATAGAGGACACATTAAAGAACTTAGCAGTTGAAGTCTTGAAATGGGGAAAACACACATTGGTTTAATTATATATACAACAATGGTTATTTACCACAAGTAAAATGAGCAAATGATGTTGACAATACCATTTCAATGACAGTTATTAACCCTTGGGCAGCGGGAGTTCACGATTTTAGCTGCCAGCCAGTACAGGGGAGACCCTCTGTGCAGGAGCCAGCCCCTGGCATGAGGGCTGGTCTGGTAGAGTTTACGGCCATTAGCGATCCTTATGGTGAGGGAAAGTACCCAAGTGCAAGTTATCCAGGTAGCAATAAAAGTTTTGGGTCAATGCCACAGTCAGCAAGCAAGACGTATGTATAAAAACGTTCCTGCACTCCTGGGTTAATAAATCAGAGCAATATAAGATTCCATCAGAATGTTTGTTAAACAAAATATGTCCTCATATGAGAAAATAAGTATTTTTTATTTCCTTCCCACAACTTTCGGGCATCGTTTATGATTCCACTACAATTCAGAAGTCAACAGTCTAATAGATGTCCCAATGGGGAGGAAAAATTAATAGAATAACTAACTGGTACTTATGCGTCAGCTCATGTTAGTTGGTATGGCAATTATGGCAGTTGGTACTCCTTTATAAGATCGTGAAGCATCCAGATCACCAGAGTTTTCTACTTACTGTTATTGTTTCTTAGAATAAATATGGTATTTTAACATGCATATGGGTGATTGCAACCATTGTACAACACCAGTCGGTAGACGATATTTTCGTACAAATTGTTAATTCTCAAGATAGCTCCTTTTCTTCCTTTCTCTGCTTTCCTGAATCTCCCCAGTACTGACTCTATTAAAATTGTCATACAAAGCTACTTTAATATCCACAGAACCCTGCAATGCAATACAATGTGTTGTTTCCTAATTGACTACCATTAATCATTAATTCAAAATACTGAAAAAATTCATAGTTACACTAAGATGATTACTGCTTCCAACACTTTTTGGCCTCTCAGAATGTTCTTACCCTCAGCTAAAAAAATATTGATGCTCTATATTTCCCTAAAAATAGCATGTTATCTTGATGAAATTATTAAATATAGGTAAATATTTGTGAATACTGGTAGTTATCACTTTTATTATCTATCTCACATCAGCAATCAAAATTATAAGAGCAGCAAGTGGCTCCCAAGCCTTGCAAGCAGACATAAGTTACTCACACCATGCTCAAAGCCCAAGGTTTATCAGGCCACATGAGGATGTGGCTCACCCCAAACAGCATGTGATTTACGTAAGGGACCATACCTTTGCCCTTGGATGTTCAAAATAAAAAAAAATTTAGATTCCTCGATGGGATTCTTCAACCAATACGGAACATAAAATCCTAAAATCATTGTCCTATTAAGTGATACACGTCTTACAGAAGATGATGGCTCTTCAAGCTGAAACACATCACACGCATTATTGTGGAAAAGTGCAACTACTTTTCATTTCAATATGTCAAACTTCCATTGTATCATACCTGAATCAGTTGAACTAATTCACCTCAAGTTCACACATAATGTAGTTCTCCCATTATTGAATGTAATATTTCCACATGATTTCAATTGCATTTATAGCATTCATGTACTTGAGTGACTGTGAGCCAGAATTTTGACATAAATTAGGAGGATCCTCTACACTCCTTTGAGCTTCATGGAAGTGAAACAAAAGTTATGCCTCATTTTGTAAGAATCCTTGGTACTGCAATTATACATTATCTTTAGAGGCATAAAATATTTGACTTTGCACAAAGAAGAAAAAAAGTAACAAAAGGAGAAGGAAGACAAGGATGGAAAATAATCGGTATTCCTATGGGTAATTCTTTGAGTTTATGAAGAAACCTAAAGAACATTATGCAACAACATAATCTCACTCATTTTAGCTCCGTATTCAATATTATCAGAAATAAATAGCAAAATTAGAACAGATAGAGGAATGAACAGCCTCCAGACATGTCAGCAAGCATTTCTCACATTTCAGTAGTATGTCCAACCTTTTCACAGCTACGCACGCATAAATGTGTGTGGCTCACCAAATTAATTGCACTTACATGCCCACACAGCACAGATAAGCCACACCAATCAATAAGAAGCCATTGCCCATATTGCTAATCTAAGTATGCATACTGGAATATTTCCTAAACAATTAAAAACTGCAATAGTGATACCAATTTTTAAAAAAGGTGATAAAATGAACGTAAATAATTACAGACCAATATCCCTATTATCTGTATTTGCTAAAATAATAGAAAAAGTTGTTAAAGTCAGACTTCTTAAATTTCTAAATCAGCATAGTTTTTTCAATAAAAACCAATTTGGATTTATGAGTGGTAAGAGTACAGAGGATGCATTATTAAAATTCTGTTCAGAGCTGAATGACGGACTGAATAAGAACTGTAGAGTTGCTGGCTTATTTGTAGACATTACCAAAGCCTTTGACTCCATTAATCATAACATACTAATGAATCGATTATGGGAAGCGGGTATACGTGGAACCGCATATGATTGGTTTCAAAGTTATCTTTGTGATCGAGATCAATGTGTGCGTCTCAAAAATTGCTACAGTGAAAAGATTCGACTCACCTGTGGTGTCCCACAGGGTTCTGTGTTGGGACCCATACTGTTTTTAATATATGTAAACAATTTATGTGCTGGCAGGTTTAAAGGTCAATTAACGTCATTCGCAGATGACACTGCACTAAGTTACTCTGTTAATAGTGTTGATGATCTATATGAACACATACAAAGTGATCTATTAACACTCAATATGTGGTTTTCGGCTAATTATATGTTGTTAAGTGAAAAAACGAAATATATTATGTTTAGCATGAGTAAATCTACCTCAAACAAAAGTAAACTATACTATCAATGTGCAAATTGTATAAAAGATGATGTTACTTCCTGTGATAAATGTATTTTGATCGAACAGGTTAGTCACATAAAATATTTAGGTATATATTTTGACCAAAATTGTAAATGGAAGTCTCATATAAATAAATTAAAATCAGAAATGATTACTATTGTAAGAAAATTCTACTTCCTCAGATACATATGCCCTGAATCAGTGTTAAAAATGGTATATTATGCTCTCGTTAATTCAAGATTGCAATACGGAATAGCCTGCTGGGGTGGAGCATATTTTATCAACATTAAACCATTGATAGTGGCGCAAAAAAGGGTTATCAGGGTTATAACACGATCGTATAGGAAAAGCCACTCATTTCCTCTATTCAAAAAATTAGATGTCCTCCCACTAAGGCATTTATTCATTTATAAAGTCCTTAGAATATTCTATAACCGTAGTGGTGAAAAGGCCCGACCACAAAACTATGATATTAGAGCTTGGAGAAACTTCCATATACCTAGGCCGACGACCGAAATTTATCGACAGTCATACAATTACTTAGGGCCTAAATTGTTTAGCATGTTGCCGAGTAATGTAGCAAACTCGGAAAAAAGATGGGGATTTAAATCCGCCGTTAAAAAATGGCTTATGATGTGTGAGGAAGTAGAGTTTCTACTAAGAAAGGTGGGTTAAAAAGTTTACAATAAAAGGTATATTGTATATTCTATGTATGTAATTATGCGTTTATATAAGAAAAATAAGAAAAATAGTTATCCTTGTCCAAATATTTGAAATACGTTTTGTAATAATGAATGCAATCGGCAATAGAACAAACAACTGAATACAAAGAAATTTTACTTCTCATGTGTGCTAGCACCAGACCTATGTAAAAAGTTTATGATGGTAGCCCCAAAACTACTAAAAGGGGTACCTATATATTCCAAAATATTTAAGTATGTTCTAAAATGTAATATTTGATTGTAAATGGAATAAATTATATATTATTATTATTATTATTATTATTATTATTATTCGTGACAGAGAAATACTCAAAAATAAACTTAAAAATCGTATCAGTTGATTCTCATCACAGAAAAATCGGGTAGGTCTAGTCTCAACAATAAGCAAGAAATTTCACTTCGCACTTTCCATTCTGGCACTTAATTATCAACACTTTCGTCTTTATCAAGGGTCAAGAAGTGTCAGTGTGGAATGTACAAAGAGAAATTTCTTTTCCAGTGTCATCGTTCCACAAAGTTAAGTTTTATATGTTAAAAAATCGACTAAAAATTTTACATTTGAGGAAATGTTGAACAGGTGTAGCGTGCCTACTCCTTAAGAGAAAATTTTTTTAAAGAATACTGATCTTAGCATTTTGCCTCCCTACGAACTTCTTTTTACATGTCCTGAAAACTCAAAAGTCTGTCGTTCATTCCCAGTGGGAATTTCTTCCCATAGAAATTACTATAAATTTCTCTATCAAAATGCTTAATGATTCAATTAACATTTCTTACATTATGGCAAAAGCGAGAAAAATACTTATAAAAATAATATAACAGCTAGATTGAAGGACCACTCAAAGACAGATGTCAAAGTCAAAACATCATATGAAAGACAGCAAATAAGTCTCATATAGTACCATTGGAGCAAAAACTAAGTAGCAAAAACAATGTTGAAGCAAGAAAGAAAAACAAAACATGGACGAAAAGAGTTGAGTCAAAATAATGCTGGAGAGGAACATGCTGCTGAGCCAACTCGAGGGTTACCTTCCCATGACAATGAATAAACTGCTTTTGGCACAACCAAGGAGCAAAATATTTATCAATAATCACATGGAAACCACCAATCTTTCTCATCAGAAGCGATAAGAAGCATATTTTTACAGTTTCCTCAGGCAATCCATTGGCACAAAATAGTTTAAACAGAACTCATGAACCTAAATAGCCATGAAGAATGAGAATGAATAAGAAAAGGCCCAACAAACAACTGCATTGTTTTTTAAGCTGAGGGGTAAATAAATGCCGTAAATTTGAAAACAAATTCTTCCTAGATATTGGGTAAATTAAGGGACAAAAGATTTTATACCAGAAGGAAACTGCATAAATCAATTCTCGAAAAAAGTGAAAACATTTTCTCATATGGCAAATTGTGCTACAAAGTGTATTTTAATGATTCATTAATAAGCAATGTTAGGCATCCAGCCTGTTTCAAATTCATATTTCATTGGAAAATGAATCTTATATGTTTCCTTTTATTAGCATCAGTTATACTTTGATGCACATACTATAACTTTTCTGAAGAGACTCTGCACACAATAATTAAAAAATTCCTGATTTGCATATGAATCCATTGTATATTTTCCCAATTATACATGAGCAAATGACAATATTAGGTTTACTATTCAATTTTTCTCTCCAATCCATTTATCAAATTATGTGCCAAATTCAAACATTTCATTCTATTTCACAAAAACTAATTTCTTCAATTTTGCAGTTAATTGATTGGTACTGGTTCCATAGCCTTTGCTTACTAATTCCCTTCAGAAAATAAAGAGTAGCTCTGAATGAAAGCTCAGGAGAACTATTAAACAGCCTTATTATCTAATTTTAGCTTTATTTCTTCAAAACATAAATAAACACTCCAAAAGTAAAATAATTAAGTTCTTCAGCAGAAATACTAATGTGCTGCACTAATTCCTCACAGACAGACTCATGGAGAAAGCGTACACCCTTGATTCATTGTGATGACAAACACATTATCTCAATTACCTTCACAAGTAATAGACTATAATGAATGTTAAGGCACCACGAACATTGAAAGTACTTGATTATCTCTAAGCTTACTGCTGGAGGAATCTCCTAATATCCCACTTCAAAATTCCCCATAAAAAAATAAGCAACTCTATCACTTAATCTTGCATTATTGGAAGTATTCGTGGTTTTCGAAAATAAAAAGAGGTGTAGGTTAAATCAGTAAAAGAACAATAACTAGATTTTTTTAAACCATTTTGAAAGACTGGGTTTACTCAAATATCACATTGTAACAGTCAACATCTGCAACAGTAAAGAATAAACAAAAACAAAAGAACAGCAGTTGCAAAAACACCACGGAGCAGTCCTTAATTAGGAAATTTTTTTTTCTTTACTTTTCTCCAACATGATTGTTATCAACTTCCAAATCCATGCATTACTGTAATAGACTTCACAATTGAAAATAATTTAACAAATCTTCAACTAAATCGTAGCATTTAATTTTAATACATTCACTTTCGAGAAACATTACAAAGCTTAATGACACAAACGTACTTCAAATTTCACAATAAGCAAATGAAGAACCCTGATGCTATATTGGTCACCAGAAGTGTATCCATTGTACTCATGTTTAAGGCTTAAAGCGTGAGGCAGGTATTATGGCAATGCATGAATTTTGAAAACCTGGATTTTAGAGAACATTGACAGTGTCAAACAAAAAGTTTTGCTTCGTTTGTAAGCATTCATTTGCTTTAACCTTAATAAACAAGAAAATGAAATTAGACAGATCCACAAGTTAATATGAAGAGGGAAAACCTAAGGAATTACGAAGGACAAGGCCCTATATCAATAAAATCTCGATTCCTACAGACAATCAAATATATAAAGGGAGATGCATACTAAGGAAGCCTATTTGGTTAAAACACCTGATGTAAAACTGGGGTATCCTTGCAAGTTCAGCATGTACAGGAGTCAGTTGAGCATGTAATGTTTCCTCGGCAGAAATTTTGCACTTAAGTTTGAAGGGAACTGACAAACATTTCTTTCTTTTTTGGCATATAACCATCTCAATCGGTCATCATCTCCACCTGAACAAGATCATGGTACATCATCAAAGCCAAGTCACAACCAATCGATCAATTTAGTGAACCATTACTATGAGTTATATTTAATTTCAGATATGAAGAATTTGGACTCGAGTAGTAGTGCCTCAAGTTATTAGTAACATTTTAGAACTAGTTAAAATTTTGCCCAGCAGTAATAAAATTTAACACTTCTCCATCAGTTCTTTTTAAATATTGTGATGAATGTAAACCCGGATATAAAATACTCCACTAACATTCCATGACATAGCAATGAAAATTAATACAGACAGAAAGCCAGCTTATCAAGGTTACCAAAAAATTCCTCATATTACTACAGTGGAACCTCGTTAAAACGAGTACGGGCTATAGCGACACCCCCGCTATAACGAGAGATAGCCGATGCACCGTCACTTGACCCTATAATAAGCGTGTTAAAAAATTCGTTTTTACGAGACCCTTTCGGCGTTGGCTCTCGCCATAGCGAGGGTTTCACCGCCGGAAAACTTTCATCAAGACTCCTTTACCTCTGTAACTGCTAGCGATCTGTTAAAAATGAAGTTAATGGAGTGCTCAGTCTCAAATTTATGTGGTAAACTGTCGTTCTATAAATATAATGATTGACAAAACAATGCTTTGCATGATTTTTATTCAGTGCGGCGCTTATAAATTGTTTGAATAGTTAGTCGTTATTTGTGTAAGGAAATTTAGTGATGCAAAAAAACATCGCCTTTCATCTGGATTTATGCTTACGTTTATCAGGTAGATGTTTATCTGTCGCCACACCACTCCTGTTCCTGTATATCTGTTCGCAACAGGTATATCGGCTATTATTTGCTCCACCTCCGGTAAAGCAACAATTCGCTATAGCGAGTGTTTATTAGTGCACCGTGGGGTGTCGTTATATCGAGGTTGCACTGTACCATCTTCTGATATTTCATGCTCATTGATGAACGAAAAACAAGACTTCCAAGGAATAAAAGAATATGATTTCAAACTAACATTAGCAATCTCTCCTTGATCAATATCCCCAAAATGCATAATTTACTATGAAAAAATATAAAATATATCACAAAGAAGAAACTTACAAATGAGCATACTTCCAACAACTTAACATGATTCAAGACAATCCATATTTCTCTTTGAGTATAGATGATAAAATGGAAGGCACTGTATCAATCCCAAATATACTTTCTTCTACAACTACATTTTACAAACACAAAAGCAAATAATAAAATTCAATAGGCTACAAAAATATGTACAGAAAAACCCATAAACACTTGTTCCACATACAGAAAGTGAATGGGTCTAATTAAATTTTTATCAGAAAAATACCTAACTTGAAAAAGAAATGCAAACATTGATTCATTCATGAAACACTTCATAAATTAAATAATATATTTCAACATAATTGCCTTCCTTCTGAATTTCCTTTGTGAGCTGAAGGATTAGCTCTCAAAAACCTTTGTCAAGTTTCCAGCCTTTTGCCTGTATTTTAACTGAATTCTGGACTTCCTTATCAGTTAAACACCTATTTCTACACATATGTGACTTGAAAGAGGTAAAAAATAAAAATCTGAATGATAATAGATTAAGGCCGTGACTGAGGTATAATATTCCAAAAAAATCAACTCCAAGATTTCCTTCAAGAAGTTGCTTGTTCAGAGCATGCATTGCTATGAAACAAGTACATTTCTTTCATAAGCATCATTACAATTAGTTTCTTTCGTATTGCCCTATTCCATATTATTTATTCGTGTATTACAGCATAGAAAATAATTAATTTCCCCCATTAAATCAAAATAACAACTGAATCAACAATTTATAGCCCACATTCAAAAATGGAAGGTATGATTATTATGGCCATGAACCGCACTTTTTAATTTTTTATCATTAAGACTTATATTATGTCAATTTTAAACTCACAGCATAATGCATAAACATTGGTTTGTTTCATTAGATTATCCCTTAAAACGTTAAAAAATAAAAATAAATCAGTGCTTTAGAATGGGATATGAACAAAAGAATCCATGCCATAATATCAACTAAGGAGTGAAATAAAATTGTCCGATCAACTGAAACAAATTCTAAGCACAACACACTGACCATAAATGTAATTTTGCTCACTTTTTTAAAAAACTATACAGCTTTATGAGCTCTGTAAACCCACTTTCTGGACATGCCTTGTACAAGTTAATCGCAATAATTATCTTAAACTGAACATCAAATAACTTAAAATCAAAACTAAACAATACTTTTGGGAGAGCAGTTTAAAGGCTAAAATTACAGCCATAAACTTCCAGTAATAAATCAGATATTCCACTCAATACCAGCCACAGGAAACTGTTTGATAACTGATTAAATATAATAACATTAATTAAAAAATGATACATTTTCAATGAAGCTTATAATGATAATGATTCCCCAGGTTAAAGTAAGTGAGAAAGTTTTGACAACATGGGTCTGCGTCAGCACATATTAAGGCACGATCTGGCTCATCTTTTGATCACATACTGCTCATTATTCAAAGAGCACAAAGCTAAAATTTCGCAGCCATTCTATCATTTGCGAACGGCGTGAACGCATCTTCAAGTATTGCCAAAAACAGAAGGCTCCACGCACAACCAATGATCATACGTCCTCTCTTTCTTTCTCTTTCAATACATGGTATTTTCCTATGTGCTTTCGAAGGCTGTCAGCATTCTTATACAACTGTGAGCAAATGATACACGCAAATGGCCCAAGGTCTTCCCCATGCAAGTTTTTGGTATGAGTCTTCAAATGGTCTCTTCTAGTGAAATACTTGTCACATATTGAGCATTTATATCCAAGATGTCTTTGACGAAGCTCTGCAGGACTGAGACTTAATGGCAGACTGCCGTTCGGAGATTGCATCCCTGCAAAAACCAAAGAGGGAAGAGAGACTCATCAGCAGTGGTTCTCTATTTGTGAAATGAGAGCCCCATCGTTGAAGCTCTGATTTTAGCAAAATGACTCGAATTTATCCAAGAAAATTAATTATAGCCCATCAATGAATGCAACTAAAAACGTTGGGGACAACTGCGAGAAGAGGAAGGAGGTAAAAAACAAGCTGAAAAGAATGGGGAGAATAGAAGGTGAAGATAAATAGCACAACTGTTAATCCAAGTGAGATTTTAACACTAATTATAGAGAACCACTGCCAATAGAATAAAATAGGTGACTAAAATTTTTTGAGGATGCGACATACTACAAGGCTGCTTAAATCATGAAATGCCAGGGGCCAACTGCCTAATCACTTTTCACTCATTCAAAACAGCCATGAAAGAGAATGAATATTCAATCAACAAAATTAACAGCATAAGGCTAAGTTATGCAGAGTTTTTGCCATTTTTTCAGCAAGGATATTTCACTTAACTATCGATTCAATCAATTTTCTCCCTGCTTCATTTACAAAAGTCACCCTTCAAACACTCAAGAACTCAGGGCTGAAAGGATGTGCTAAACATAATTTCAACCTTTTTCAAAATAAATCACGTTCCAACAATTTCATCAATGAGCCAAGTAAGAACAACAAAAAAAGGAGATAAGTGCCTCCATATCTATCATTAAAATACCTAAAATGCACATTTTACAATGGTCCAACAAATAAAATAAAAAAGTTGAATTCTTGAAACCAAGAATGATATTAAATGAGTGCAATTTCTTTCATGTGCTCAGTAAAAATTATCAATTAAATTATTTCATATATGTATCATTAATAAATTGAGCATATAATGCAGTTCTTTGTACACATTTTTATTTTTACAGCTAAAAAGTTCACAAAGCATTGATTGAAATTTTCATCAGTGATGGAGAAATCCAGGAAATAACTTAAAGATAATTCGATTTAATATCTTTCTCTTTATATCAGCTGAGTGGAAAATAAAATCCCTAGCCTCATTTGGATAAACAAAGTTGGTGGAATCAATACACAAAGTATGCAAACAATGGTATTGAAAGTTTTTGTGAGTGATGAAAAATAAGTTAAATCATTTTCCCATGGATTTGAAAAATAAATGCGTGTTTATATTCCATTCTTTTACCCAAAGATTTGAATATCTTATTTAAGGAGATCAAATGATAAAAAATAAACTGTAATAAATAACTGGAAGAGGTAATCAAAACGTAACGTTCCCTTATTCATAAAAATGTATTAGTGCTCTTCCTCCAACATTTCAATTTCAGAGTAATTATTTAGTATAATTGAATATATGCAAGTATAAATAATTCAATCACCTAAGCTGAACTAGCTTTCATTGAAGACCCCTATCGCATAGGAACTTTTAGTGTAAAAATTATTGAAATTCACAACAACATTCACTTCCCTGAGAAAATACCTATGAACACAAATTTTTAACATTCAAATTGGTGTGCAATTTCATTCACCCTCCAGATGCATCTCCAGATGCACTGGTTTATGTAGTTTAGCCAAACATATATGTATTCTCTACACAGACCATATTCCGGTAAGGTCAAGGTTTAATGTCATCATATTCTGAATACCCTATGAATTTCCCATTTGATCCTTAAACTAAGGGCACTGTTTCTTTAATGATAGTGCATTACGTCACTTTAATGATATTTGCCATTGACCTTCACTTTTTAATGATAAGAACAACTATCTTCATCCTAATCATGATGTAACCAAAATAATTGAACATTTTAACTCAGTGATTGATTAAAATTTCACAGCATGAGGGTCAAACTGTGCTGCATTGAGAATATGACCAAAGTCCCATCAGACAAAATAAATTTTGCATCAAAATGGAACTTTTTATAGTAGAGAAGTAACATCAAGGTCTTAGGAAAAAAATGTTATTTATTTCGAAACACTCGCACCACTAATGGCAAAAAGGAGTACCAGTGCATCCACTCGTCCCTAAACTCACACCATAAGTTCACATGCCACACAACAATGCTAAAACTGATGTTTTGCCAATGAGTTCTACTGTGCCAGCATAGCTTTACTCATTATAAAGGAGAACATCATGAGAAATTTCAAAACAAAGCTATACTGTATTTCTGTGATTACAAGTTTACATTTTACTCATTCTATTAGAAAATGCTTACACAGTCCATTAGGGTGGTTACATAACCCATTATGAGAAGATAGATCATCACTCAAAAATACCTTTCCTGTCAGCCTTCGGATCCACATAAGAAAAATGCATAGCTACGTCAAAATTAAGCAGCACACTCTTTTATGATGGATTCTCCCCCATTCATGGATTAGTGCCAAATAATAAAACAATTATAACTCAGATTGGTCTTGGATTTGATTAATTATTTGATTGAGTTTTTCTCTGCAAAAAAAGGTAGATCAAATCAGGTATCGTGGAGCAAATATAATCCAAATCAAATGTTACAGTCCTGACCCAATCTAGAATTCCAAACAAAGTCACAACAAGGCTACTAGATACCACAGAGATAAAGAAACTATGATAAAAAATTGTATAAACGGTCATTCACTATAGCACTGAAATTAGATAATTGTGATCAGGGTGTTTAGCTTGAGGTGATTATAAATCAATACATGAACTTAGATCAGATTCTGAAACCCCAAACTCCACCATTTGTTGAATTGAGGGGGAATGACCTGTACACCTCGGAGATTTGGGTTGCTGTTAAGTCAAGTGTCAATCCGATGAATAGCTATGAAACCCTCGAAGGGAGCAAGATTTCACAATTTTGCCGAAAAAAAAACATGCTTTAACAAAAATTATTGATTATATTTCAAGCTGAACCATGTAAGTGAATTTGTCTTGTGTCACAAGTAGGACACAGACAAAAAAAAAAGACAAAGGAAAAGAAAGATACATGAGAAGAGAAATATTATCACAGTGGCAATAAGGAGGAAATTAGACCTGAAAATAGTCCTAAAAGAGAAAAACTGGTCAAAAATATGCAATTTCATCACTGATGGAAGTAGCCTTTCAAGTGATTCACATGGAGGGAATCAATGAAACAGCCAATTTCTGAGGCAAATGATTGTGCCAGCCCCAAAAGAGCAAGGCACTTACGATATGACAATAAAATTTAAAAAAGAGCTGTGTATTGATAAAGCATTGAGTTTGACTAAAGGCTACTAGCTTCAAGTAAACTGAAAAATAATTGCTTCAGAACTCCTTGAAAGATATTTTCTTAACTTTGAAGAGTGGTCCAAAACCACCAATGTGGAACAGAGACATCAGATTCAACACAGATCATGAGAGACTGATTCCAGACGGCTAACCCTCAAATATTCCTTGGTTATGCCAACTCATTCAACTGAATGGATGCTAATTGTCCAGGGTATGAATTAAATTAGAAATCAATAATCTGATGGCCTAACCACCTAATGTAACTCAATTCCATCACTAAACTTGGTTTTGGAATTCTTCTCATCTAATTTTCATTTAATCACGTAGAAGAAACTTATTGAACTGAGATTATCCAGTATAAACCCTAATATCTCATAATGGCTGAACTGATTTCAGAAAAACTTTTTATCAAATTGAATGCAATTAAAATTTTCCCACACTTCTCCTGAATAGGGTGGTTTCCTATTATTTTTTTATTGCCTAAATCGAAAGATTATTACTCCTGGAGTACGTATTTCACGCTTTTAGATTTTTAAATGACGATATCTATTTTTCGCGATCAAATGAAAAGTGAAAAATTTCAAGCGCGCGAAAACGCGACGGGTAAGGAAATCTCTCCGTGTGACGTATTTCTGGTTCCCCCTCCCGCCTGGTAGGTGACCTTGATCGAGGCTCTGAGCGCTGATAGGACGCAGGATGCTAACAGGTAGCTGAGTACCTTCCTGTCTGGTAGCGCATGGCTTAAAAAAGGTTTATTAATACCTTATCAAGCGAAGAAAACTTTCCGACCTTAGCCAGTTTTAATAGGTGATTATTAAGACATGTTTCCCTGAGCTCTGTGCCTCATGCATGCATTGGTAGCCTCTGACGATGCATAACTCCTATCCTCTCGTGTAGAAACTAGGTCCCTGTGACGTCACGTGGAGTGGAATCGCATGGGCGCCAATCTGGCCTTTTTCAAATGAGGTTAAAATTTGACCCTTGCCATTCGTCTAAACCGGTATTTCAAAAACCAAATAATTTGTGTATTATGAATACACTAATGGTGGGTAACGAATCGCCATCAATGCCTTTTGTTTTCTTTGATGAAGGAAACTACCCTATTCAGAGACTGCCATTTGACTGCCTAATTTCACTTACATCTTAACATTTTCCACCATCAAAAATCTCTTGCCTAAGCCCTTAAATCCATATTTCATGAAAACTAAGCGTAGGCTAATAAATAAATACTTCTGTCAAAAATACTTCACACGGGCCTGATAACGATATTGATGAGACAAGATTACTGTTCTCACTAATACTGATGAAGTTGATTGCGTTCAAAGTTACAAAAACTCATTGAAATTTTCACTGAAAACTGAATAAAAACACCAGTTTCAAAAATTCACTGCCTATAATCACCAAAACCAAATTACAATAGCAGCATTAGCAGCCAAAATTACAATAGGTCCATTCAATTCACACACAAATAATGAAACTTTAACAAAAAATATATGGATAAATTATTTACATTTCTTTTAATATTGGCCAAGGATGTTATAAATAATTAACATTCAAATCAGAAAGGATTAGCAGAGGCAGATATGAAAGTTGAGTGGAGAATTGTATCAAACCAATCTCAGGATGGCTGATGACGATGAGTTGATGATGATGATGATATCCAAGAGTTCATGAAACTTTAGGAGTTTGTTCATTTTTCACATTATCACAGAGCCTTCGCTGATGAGCACGCCACAAGTGAGTGCGCAAACTACTTCTATTCTTATAGTTCACATCACATAAGAAACATAGCCAATTCTCTGGCTTTGAGAAATGCTGATCAGCCAAATGAGTTCTTAAATTTCCATTATTACTGAACCATGACGGGCAATGAGGGCACCGTATTTTTTCAACTAACTGTCCCTTAGTAATCCTAAAGTGATCCCGTTCAGGAGAAACTAAAGCAGCGGCAGCAGAAGATGTACAGGGAGTGGCACCACTGCCATATGTTGAAGTGGATTTTAAATTTTCAGGAAAATGGTGAATTTTCGAATGGATAAAACCAGAACTTAGGCCATACAATCCTGAAAAAACAAAACCTACCATCAGGTTTACTTTCATTTTTTCACTGCTTCAATATGATCCTAGTACATCTGTGCATGCCAATTAAGTTTCTCAAAGCATGCATTGCCTAAAATATAACATCAGCCTTAAAATGACATTCACATGAAAAATAAAACCTGGATTTGAGAGTATCTAAACCTCAACAGTTTCATTGTGACCTATTTGAATCAAATTGAAGAAACAGCATTCTTAAAATAATTTTTACATCTTTCAATCTGTTAAACCTCCACTTATGCTTCAATTGGCTTTTTTCTGTCAACAAAATGGGATAAGTAGACATAATTTTTATTATCTTTTCAAACTATCATTTTAAAGCTGACATGAGCACAAAAATGTCATTCATTTTGTCTAATTCTTTACACAAATAATAAGGTGCCAATTTCCTTGCAGAGTGTGAGCATAACAACATTCTTGGATCTTCTTGAGAAGATACCTCAAAGTAATTGCCACAAGATGCTAAATAAACTCACTGTATACACTTGAACAACTGTACGGAACAGTCATTTGGGTCTATGACAAAGATACATGTGACTTCCAAGACTATGTTTGTTACGAAATGTCCGGCCACACAACAAGCACTTTTCTGGTACACTGCCAAAGTGACGATCTATAACATGTCTGCTCATATTCGACTTCCGCACCATCTTCCCGCAATAAGAGCATGGCCTTTGATGAAGATTTTCACTCAAATACGCTGCAACAGAATTAGAAAAAAACCAGTTCACCAAGCATAGTCCATGACTATACAATAATGGACAACTCCTCATTATAAGCTCTTTATGCAGTCAAAGATTACACCTCAATTCCCATTTAACTCATTCATGAAAAGAGTGACCTCAAATATTAAACATATGCTAAATCCCTTATGCCTTATGACAAATGAAATAAAATTTATAGATTACAGTTGATTTTTTCCATAAGTTTTTAAATAGAGCTTTCCTTGGCAGCTTCATTCCTGAGACGTCTATGCACAACAGATATATGTGTTTGCAAACTGTTTCCAGTCCTATAAACTTTGCCACAAAACTTGCATGGAGTCCACTGACTTGGTGAATGACGATCAATGATATGCCTTTTCAGGCTAGATCTTCTCATCACTTTTCCACAGTACCCGCAATACACTGATAAGTCAGCAGGAGGAGGAGGAGGAGGTTTCACTGGAAAGAAACCAGTGAGACAAATTACAATGACAGACTACTGTTTATCAGCCCATCAGGTTACCAAATAATCAAAAATCAAGAGATAAGAAGGAGCAGAATACCTATAGTCACCCTCCATCTTGACTCCGAATTTCTGCTCAAGTTGATTTAGTACTCAAATAAGTCAGTGACATCAGATTCCATGATTATTTAAAGCATTATCACAGCACCGCTCCTCCTCTACAGCAACACAGGTGACTTCTTCTGAGAAGTGGTCTCGGAAACAATACGCTAATACTTAAGCTGATGGCTATCACTATCATGTATACCGCTCATTAAGGGGCAACCCGAGTCTCTTGTTGCACAAGAAATGTACAAATACAGAAGTGCCTTCATGAAAATATACCACTAAAATATACCTGATAAAACTTTGGAAATAGTTTGATGGATCTCATTTTCCGAAAATTTCTCTAGCCAGGATATACTCCTTTTTTCCAAAAATGTAAACGATTAGTTGCCTAAAATGGTTTAAGGATTGGGTAAATATTTAGTATATATTATGCATTCCAAACTGAATACCAGAAAATCGAGAAATATTTAATTATACAAAAAGCAAAACAGGAATCATTTATAAGCATTCACACCAACTCAAGCGTTAACATGAATCATAATTAAAAATTTATTGCCCAACAACTTTCTTACTCAGAAAAAAATGGAACTTCAAAAATATAAAAGACATTGTACAACAATTAAGCCATGTATTCTGACAGAAATGTACTTGACATGCGAGATAGGGCATCATGTTTTTCAATCATTGATATAGGACCAAAATATGTGAAATAATATGCAAAATACAGCCAAATCCTCAAAGATTGCGTCTTAATTAGCTGCTTCCCAATAAAAAGTGTCAGAGTCGAAAATTAAATCATATTATTTCACCTACAAATGGGTCATGGAAGTGTAATATTTTGAGTTTAAAATATGGATTATAAAAAGATGATCAATGAAAAATTGGCGAATTGCTCATGATCATGGAGAGCATTCAAAGATACCTCACAGTACCTGTTCAAAACTAATCATCATTTCAAGTGAAAGCAAATAGGTACCTTCGTTTTATTAAAATTAGAATCAATCAAATGGGTAATATCCACTAAACATTTTCAATTAAGGGTAGCAATATTCTTTACAAGACATACCAATATTTTCTAACTAATGCTTGCGTAATAACTGCACTTAGTAACTCATAAATAATTATTAAACGCAATGACGAGTGAAATTGATTCTTCAACTCTAGGCCTGTAATTGTAATCAAGTACTCTTTAACCCACTGCTCCTTCCAGGCACTTTATTAACCATACCTATACCAGACATTTCCTCAATTTTCTTTCATCTCTCTCCTGATGAAGACCACTAAGCAGATAATAACAGACAAGTCCTCCATTGCAGACTTGCAGCTACAAATGTACTCTATTGTGTGGCTGGTACATCTCCTTAATTTAACAAAATCGTCAGTATCTGTCCAGTTTTTACCTATGCACAGTAATATGTTTTGCAGGTGTAATGTAAACTTATAGCACTCCAAGATAATATTAAAGTGACAAAAAGAATTAATAAGAAGAAGCTTAAACCAAAATTTCATTCCCTAACTTACAATTTGAGTTATTAAAAAATTCTTCACAATAGAGTAACTCCTAATATTCCTGCAGCCATCTAACTCATAATATTCTTCAATTTATTTATAATAACAATATAATAGAGATTTGGCACATCTAACTTGTTTTTCGACCTAATATCCTTTCATGATTCACATACATTTATGATAAAACAACAAGGCACCTGACTCAAGAATCAAAGCACAAATAAAAATGAGCTGAATGACTTGTTTTAGTCTGTTAAGCAAATAAAAATGAGCTGAATGACTGAGTCTGTTAAGCAAAAAGCTTAACAGACTCAGTCATTCAGCTCATTTTTATTTGTGCTTTGATTCTAAAACAAGTCCACACAAGGTAAATTAATAATTCTATACAACCAACAAACCATGGAATAGAAGAAAACAGAATGATGATGCAAATAGAATGCTGACAGTTATACGAAAATTAAGCCTATGCATGAAGCGACAGGGGGTGAGGGAGATCATTTCAGACGAGTCACACACTCCTCGCCTGTTGACTCCTTCTCCTTCCTCTGGCTTCCCTCCTCTAACACCCTCACTGTGTATATAAGGGGCTCACTGTTAACCAATTGATCACCTTGATAATGACTATCTAAGTACTAGTTGAAATCCAGGGCTGGAATAATGAAGTTTTGTGGAACATTACAAAGTGAGTTATTTTGTACCATAGATATGTGGTCCACCAAGTGAAGCCTGAACACTTGATGCATACACCTAACGTATTGCATTTGTTGATATCATCTCTCTTTTCCATCATGCTAATTAACTCCTGAGTTATGTACCATTTCAAATTCAAACTGAAAATATCCCCAATAACTTTAGGCGTAAGAGCACATTCACCCCTACCATCTAGTTATAAATATCTATGCACAAATCTCAGCTGACTCACAAAAAATATGAAATTAGTGTAATCATTAGAATTTCACGCAGGTGGACTTTTCCAAGGCTTTAGAGGTTACGAAGTTAAACTTTCATTTTTTTAAAAACTTTAAAATTCTAATATCTAATAATACGAGAAGAATAATGTCACCTTTTAAAGCCTGCATTTTATCTCTAGTAGAAGAAATACGTAGGTGTGAAAAGATTAGCTGATAGGAGAATTGAGTGGAGAGCTGCGTCAAACCAATCCTAGGATTGTTGACCAGTGATGATGATGAGAAATGAATAAGCATATGCCACTACACTAGATGTTAGGCCAAATAACATGACCATGAAATGCATATTCAATCTATGACACAAAGTATAATTATGGAGTAGGATGGCATATAGTAGTTTGGCGGACACATGTAGAAATGTTAAGGTTTCAAGTAATCACAATTTTCTCCATGTAGGAGTTGCTGGTTGCAGATGGGTCATGACCACTGCGGTAGATAGGAAAATGTCTTTGTTTCTGACTGTAAGTAAGGTAAGCATTTAAATTATAAAGAAGATACATACACCAAAGTGGAAATTAACATTCTAAACAACCTGGGCAATGGTCCTAAAATTTCAAGAGAAAAATAGCGAAGGAATACAATATATCATTGTCGACTGCTATTTCATCTAAAGAGAATTTCAATTGATAAGGCTGCAGTTAAGGAAGTAAAGAGTAAGAGGCTAAAAAGGACAATGAAAAAGCAATCAATGACCATAGCTGCAAAATGTTCTCATCAAGCATTAGCCTACAACATCTATACTGGCAGGCCTCACCATAAAGAGGAGGCAGAAAAAATATCTAGTCATCAGCCAAATTCAACAGTATACAGTCAATGGATGATTGGAAAAGTCTAGGAAGAGGAAATAATAGTATGCCAGCAAATAAGAAGTGAATCCCTATTTGTTGATTAACTATCGATTGACCTGAGAATCGACTGGGTTCTTCCGAAGAAACATTTTTGGAAACATACACTGTCAATGGAGATAAGCTGAAGCCATGAATTTCACAATGGCATAAGTCCACTAGCCAGGATTTGGGACGAACAGCTTATATGTGAATTTAAGCCACAAATGAAGCTTAGATGCCCATAGACATGTTCACTGTATAGCTGAACAAAACTTGTCGAGCCAAGCACAATAAACATAATTTCATTTTTGCCCATCTCCTAGCAAGTCCAAGAAATTCCTAAAATAGATTAACATTAATAGTAAACAAATAGTAAAATAGGCAAAAACAACTGTTACAAAAATGGCCTAAATCGTGTTATAAAAGAGGAAAAAATACCTAAGGGAATTCTTAATAATTTGCTATAGCCTAGACTATGTATTATCAATACCCATAATATGATTAACATTTTGACCATAGGGAAGTCAAGGGGTCTAAGAGCATAACTCTGTATCGGTGGAATTTTGTCCGATACCATAGTAAAGTTTATGCAATTACGTGCACATACTACAGCACACTCCCGATTATCCGGGATAATGATGGGGAAAGACGGCACGCATAATCCGAAAACACGGATAACGGATAATTTTCACTAAAAAAGTCTCGTAATGTTCATAATTTATGTATAACAAACAAACGTATTATTCTTTAAGCAGTTATTCTGTTATTTTAAAGTGCTTCCCGGACTCATTGAAAGCTTTCTTCGCCAGTCCGCGATCTTTATAGCGGCGATAAAAGGTTTTACCAATCTTATTACGGCTCCGTATAAGAACTGGTTCCGAAAACCACGCATCCACTGCTGCATGATCACGGATACAGAAAAGTGGTTTACACGGACGATTCAAAACCACTGCGCGACGTCAGAAACCACTTTTAGGCACCACGCCACGTAGTCGCGTCTCACGCAATTTTCCCGGGTTGCAACTGCTGCGGGACTTGTATCCGTGATCACGGAGCGCAATCGCGCTCTGCGAGGCTTGGAAAACGGGTACACGAAGCTCCCGTGAATGCAGCTAGCGCGCGATCGCTTCCGTTTTACGAAGGGGTTTCTAATGGAAATATTGAGCCCGGTGTATCCTAGAATTAATATACAGTAATTCCGGTGATTTTGCGTCCGATTTTATATTTTATAATAAAGATCGTGGAAAATACTGAGAGAGAGAGAGAGAGAGAGCGATAATCATGCACGGATAATCTGGAACCGGATATACCGCAGCCGGATAATCGGGAGTCTGCAGTATATGGATATTTCATCAACATGCATAAAAACATTTTATACGGATATTTTTGCCACTGGTAGGTCTATTTCCTACAGAATCATTGCCGCAATGATTTTCACGAGCAGCATTTTATGCAAAAATTTCACCTTTTATGCATGCTGACTGTGCAAATGATGCTGTGTCATTCCATGTCAGTTCATCCAGGCATGACACCCAAAGACTCGGATTTTGATTAAACTTGGCAAATTTCATCCTTCCATATAGGAATGAAAGAGTGTAAAATATTTCTTGGCTACTTTACTAGTTTTTTTTCACAACCATTTGAAGTTTGGGTGAAACTGAAGTTTTTCAATGAATGCAGTCTCCAGAGGCACTAGTACCTACAGAGGGAAATAATTTGTCTCAGCCATACTTTTCATCCAATTCTTATGAAAATTTGCAGGTTTACTATAGAGAAGTCATGAGGATACTATAAATTAGATATTGGCTCAAATGGGTTAGAACTTTCTGGGAAGTAATAAAGACAAATGCATTTGAGAGTTGCATTACAGCTATCTAACATTTGCACATCATTTTAATTCACATCCTGCTGCAACAAGATAGAGTAAACATAAACAGGTGAAGGCCATGATGACAGCACTCGCAGCCTGACAATGAGGGAACTAACGGCCACCATGACAGAAAATGATAAAAAAAGAGTCAGAAAGTCCACTTACGTTTTCTTAGTTCATATCTATCAATGTAATCATAACTCTCATTCTTCAATAATAAGATCATGCTTACAGCATAAAAAAAATACACACACATTTAACTAAAATCATTTAGAGTAGCCTTTGTTAAAGTTTTGTGGGCATTAACGCATGTAGACAAAAGTCAAGTTCTCACCGTTAGCATATCATCATATATTATTCCTCAGATTGAAATTAATCATAATCAAAAGGTTACGTAAATAGCTGATACTTGAAATTTATAGATAACTCTTAATAACATTCCAACCTATTTACTATTCGCAATTGCAGTAGAATTCCCACACTGAATGAATAGACTAGGAAGATTATTTTAAACAACAAGTTCAAGTAAGGAATTTACAAGGGCTGCCCAAAAATTTATGCACCATGTTTTTTTTCATCGAAATTTATTTACTGCACATTATGAGAATTACACACACGAAAGAATGATTTTTCAACAGCAGGCCCTATTTTTTTCATGTAATCTCCTCTGTTCTTAGGCCCTACCACTGTGTGAAACAAGGGCCCTGTTTGCCCAGTTGGCACCAACGTTAGTCCCTGTCCCCAACCACTGCAAATCATGGGAGCACGGCCTTCTGACGTCTTCAACCTCCCAGCCCAGCAACTAACTGTACTCCTGTAGACATCAGATGCTCCATAGACTTTGCACAAGCATTTTTTAATATTCCTTACAGTTTCTTTCTCTGCAGTGCAAAATTCAATGATGGCATCCTGCCTGTAATGCACATCACTCACAGATGCCATTTTGAAATGGTCCTGCACCAATGCTATGAGTCAGACGAGCCAGAAATTTTGCACACTCACCCATGAAACTTCAGATAATGCATACGTAACGTCTCACATCTGCACCGCCGTTGTAAAAATACCGCGGTGCATTACTTCCTGGGCAACCCTCATATATCTTTCACAGTGATGAAAATATCTGAATAAGTGCAAAACGTCAACCCTAAGTCAACCCAATGGAGTGGCCCATGTCACATAACAGGTAATCTTCAGATACATATATGTATTTTTCTACATTCTATAGATGCATAGTTACTGTCATTCTCCCCTTCCTTCTGAATTACAGAATGCTGAAATTATGTATAGCCTTCAATCGATAATGTTATGATAATGTGGCAAATAGCCTGATGCTATGAATACCTTCCATGTGTAGATGAAATAAAGCATTGCAACTCCACCTGATGATGCTGCACAAAATCAAAACCCTGACCACAATATTTTGAAAAATATCAAATGTTGTGGAATCGCAGAAGAATTAAGTCAAACACTCGATATCAACTGCCCTTCACATCTAGAAGTAATTGGTAGTGCTTTTCCCACCATGGTGATTGCGATACTAAGAACATTGGTAGAGTGTTAGCAGAGAATGGGAAGGAGGCATCCTCATCCTCTTCCTGTCACTGAATTGGTGAGTCAGCACGAGGACAACTATCTCATGGTCAGCAGCATAGATATTTAGGATCCAGCCTTCAAAACTGTACAGCATGATGGCACCCATATCAAATTCAAACAAATAACAGGAGTAACTCACTCACATTCACAGCAGACATTGACAGTTGATGTGTGTGGTGCACACAGTTTCATATTATATCTGTTCTTTCAGTTCTCATTGGGAGACAATGTCAGTAACCATCACTTACAAACCTTAATATAAATATTCAATAGAAACAACTTCAGGCTTGAAACTGTGCTTTTTCTCGACAGGAAATAAAAGTACATATTATCCTTTGTAAGGCCCATTATTTATATTTAAAAGGCATGACTTGGATTTCATAACATTGTAACATTTCATAACACACCTCGTAAAGTGAAACAACATAGTGTAACACCTTTGACTTCCTACATAAAAATTTCACCTATTTTTCTGTGAATTCCTGACATTCAACACTTGTCATTGTGATTAAAAAGCAATAATTTAGTAATTCCACATAAATTCAATTAAATGACCTGGATTTCGACATTGCTCATAGTTAATAACTATTACTTATCATAGAAACACACACTTAGGTAAACACACACACACACCTCGGACTACTGAATTTCTTAACACATTATCCTGATAACACTCAATCCCAACATTTTAGTATAAATGCTCTCCTTGTGAAGCATGGTTTTAATATGTATTAGGATTCATTATGGGAAAGGATTTCATTGCATTTAAATTATGCATTGAGTCATCTAAGAAAGCCACAGCCAATGGTTGACTGAGTTTTGGCTATACTGAGCATTAGGAATCGCCTATTGGGGATTGAAGACCTTTCAGCTAAGAATCATATAATAGATGACGCAGTGGTAGTAATTGGCACAATTTTAAAAAGCGCACGAAAATCAGCTCCCTGCGTTGTGACAATTCTCCCTGACGACGTGAGAAAATATTGAAAGTCACATAACGGTGGGCAACGATTCTCTTTGAAGGTGTTAGAATTCAAAATTCATGTAATGGTGAACAATGGCGTTCAGTCATTCACGTCGTCGCTCCTGATTTTTCTTTGTATTTATCCAGGACATTTATGTTTATGATTTATGTGTTTATTTGATTTGTGAATTAAAAGTGAATGTTCCAATGCATGCCAAATCTATTTTAAGTCAAAGCCATCCTAAAGTGGGGGTCTAATGTATGAGGATAGACATCACCTCAGGCTAAGCCACGAGCATGTAAATATCACAAATTCTAGATAGGGAGGCCAGTTAATTTTTCTGTAAGGGGTGTCCAACGGCTTCATCCAAGATTTGAGCAGGGACAGACAGTAGCCCAAAACACTATCTACTATGCTACTATGCCCCTTGGTGCCCCTATAAATAGCTCATTATAATGAACGTATTTGTGAAAGCCACTCAGGTGCTATCGTCAGTTACTCCAGCTCATGAAATGTGCTAAGCAATGCCTGAGCTTACTCTAGTTAATTGTTATTGCAAACGTAAATTCCTTTTTCGTTTTCTTCCATTTAATGGATACCAACAGTTCATGATATTTTTCTGGTTGAATTGGCACTAATAGTTATCTACAAGCATTCATGGTGGTAATATAGCAGTCTTTGCTCAATGATTTTACTGGTTATTTGATCACTCTACATTTTACAGAAGTTATTCTGATGACATAACCTAGCATATCAACTCCATTCTTGGTTTGATGACAGACACTTCTGGAAGCGTAGAAAGTAACCTATTGTTATTATTGTCCCAGTGATTTTTAGTAACCCTATAGTCCACCAAACTCATTCACCTCATAATGAATTCTCAATTTTTGGAGTTGAAAAACCATCATATTCCTCAAATATGACAAAAAGGGCTGAATAAGCGAGATACATAGTGTCTCGCAAAAGTTCTCCATACACCTTGAATACTCTTCAGAGACATGTAAAATCAAGCAGCATGGATTTCGTTTCTAAATCTGTAATAATTTACAACCTAACACCAGGCAAATTCTTTTTCTCGTCAAATGAATAAATTTAAAGACAATACTCATAAGGAGGTAATTGCTTGTTTAAAGTGATGTCTCCACCCCTGATGTCACCCAAAAATTATCTAGAAATGGATTTCATATTATGGACACTTCAGCCGGTTTGAAATTGTTGCAGAGTGCCACATTAACGATGAAGCAAAGCACCTAGTTCCTCACCAGTATTTGGCACGTAAACAGCTGACCACTTACACTAAATACCATTCAATAGACCACTTTCAATAAATGTTTTGCATAATTTATTCAGCAAATATATAATGGCCCATTGTCACTTCCAGATTACCTCATATTTCAAGTTGCGTATATCATTCAGAAGAAGAACCTAAAGAGGCTTACTTTTTCTCTCTATATCATATAAATTATTTCTGTCCATGGAAAGTCAGCATGCACTAAAATACCTACCGTTTGAAAGATCTCTGAATCACTAGTGCAGCCAGTACTAGTGTTTCACTCAGAACATTTAGGTTGATACAAAAGATATCTGTTTCTCAGCATAATGCACAACCACATTCTTCTATTTGTTCCAATTTCTCTAGAGACCGTGCAAAACATTTGGGATACTCTCTAACAACTTGGCTCCACTGTCACAGAGCACACCCTTTGGGGCAGCAATTTTCCTAAGACTAAGATTAGAAATGGAACCCACTACCTTATGTGGCAAGAGATAACTCCAGTCAACCTCCTCGAGATTATATTTCAATCAAGTCTTCTAATAACCCCAATATACCACTTCATCACCTGCCATAACAGCTAACCAAAATATAAATATAAAAAAGAATGCTAGCATGTGAAAATAGCATGATTTTAACATAGGTGAAAAGTTCTTGCTCAGATATGCAAATGCTAGTTCATACAGGATGATAAAATATGAAGATAGCAACCATAACACAATTTGAATCCATTTTTGCTGAACAATTCCTACTTGGAAAAATGGCAACCCATGAAAGGTTATCATTGCGTGATTCCTTATGTATTTGAGTTTTTACATTCAGACTGCAACTAACGGCAGAGACCCTCATCATGGTCAACAGAAATAGAGACACTAGCAGCAAATGATTACTAGTGAAGCAAGAACCTGACATTAACAGATATTTTTCATTCATATGAGCAATTAATAGAGCCTCAGTAAACTTCACTCATTCAGCAAACTTCAGATCATTTCCTTAAACAAATAAATAACCTCTGCTCCTAAATTCACATAAAAATATGTTTGCTGATGATGCTGTAATCTATTGCAAAATTAGAAGACACTGAATTTAAAATCTTCTAATCAGCCTTAACAAAGTTCATTAAAGAAGCCATGAGAGGGTACTAGAACTGAATCTCAGTAAATGCACAGCAGCAGTATATTTCTTGCAAAGGACATCTATCTATCCTCATATAAATGCTGTAGATGGAGCATAATATTTAGATGGAATAATAGCATCAGAAGAAGTGAAATGTCTTGGAGTTAATTTTTTTTCCCGAACATTCCAAACGGATGACTAAGATTCTCGTCATTTAGGCACGTCAACCTAAACAATTTTAAAGCGAACAATAAGTATTCGTTAGTACGTTTTCAGTTGTTGTTCGGTATTCATAATGAATTGATGCATCATAACGTTTGATTGGGTAAAGTTATATTCTAAACATTAGCTTACCCCGGTACGCAACGTGTTAAAACAACTTCAATCATATTGCAGGGAACACATTAAAAAAATATTTGTGGTAGTGTCCTATGGAAGCTAGGATTTGTCAAGTGTGTTGTGGGAAGGTCCTCAGATGAAAAACAGAGGGGTGCAACTTGGCAATCATCAGACTGCACCTCAAATAGGCAGCTAGCTAATGGTATTAGACGAAGAAAGATTTCATTTGTAAATTAAATAGACTACTAAGAAAATTTGCTTCATTCATCAAAAAACAGAGAGAACAGAGCATATTACACAGCTTTTACATGAGTTACACCGAGAGCCGCTGCAGGCCCAGAGTCTAAGTGCAAGGCTTAGATTGCTGATCAATTAAGAACAGATACTTTTGAGAACAACATGGAGGCCATAATCTCAGTCTCACATCAGATTTCCAGGCCCAAAAGAAACAATAACATAAGAGAGATATTGCTTTTAATGGCTGGATACGTGTAAGAATTTATTTACCCCTAAATAATAAATGACTTTCTTACATGCTCAGTTGAATTGAACTCACGCAGACAATCACTAAAAAAACACCTTTTTTCATCAGATAAATAGCTTGTCACCTAACACATGGCATCACAAGCCTAATGAGATGGCTTGCAGAGTAATACGTGGATGAAGATGAAACTCTTGCAATAGAGAACATCTCACTATGTTCCACATTACTTACAAAATCACAATGCTATCATCAACTTATCATCAGAGCAGATCATAAGAGCAAACTCAGCTTCCTTAACAAATATCAAATATAAAAATCTATTTCAGCATTTAGTGGAAATAATCCAAAGTATAATGGCAGCACCAGCTGCTAACATCAATAAATTGTTACTAATAGCCAAACAATCTCCAACAATGATAATGCCAGGATGAGGTCTATAGAAAAATAATTCGATTTATGAATCTTCAATGAAGCCTAAATAATTGCTCAAACAGATTCAGTGATCAGTGGAAAGAATATTTATAAGTGCACTGTGACTTTTTTTCATCAACCAAAGAAGTGTAGGTTCACACAAGTCTCACGGTGGACTTGTAAAATTCTGAATTTATAATTAATAATATGGTAGTCAACACACAGAAACAGTTTATTGACATTGATTCGAGGTAATGATAAAAGTACTTTGAGCATTACTTTACAGCATTTTAAGTATCATAAGTAAATATTATCTCACAATGAAAACACACTGAATGCAATCGATTTTTAGGCTAATACTGTAAGCATTCTGACTGACAGGCAGGAAGAGTTCTCAGGATGTAATTTTCAAAGCTCAAAAATATTTATTACCATTGAGACTACTTAAAATGAAGTAAAAAAATCAACTCCAATTATTTAAATGTGATTTAAACAAACTGGCTTCTCAGAAAATAAAATTGTTATGAAAGTTGGCTTAAAATCAATAGTATACCACTATGCTGGTTGATTTCAGTATACAGTAGCTGATACAGGAAAATCAACACTCATGAAAGGAAAAAAATAATTCAAAATATTTCAATTTTTTTTAAATTAAGCACACTTCGCCATCATTGGTAAAGATGATCACATTTGAAGTCATGATTAATTTCACATCTTATAAGCACCTTCAAAGTACTTCACAAACGGATTTCATTTTACATAGAAGAAATAAAATGACTCAAGAAGTATTTCACACATAACTTCTCACTCATAACATTGCAGTGATCAATGATTTCTAAGAAGAAAAGAGTGAATAATGGTAAAACAAAATATAAAAATAATAGTGCTTCATTCAGCTAATAAAATCAGCTACCACATTATGTTCGCAAGAATACCAAAGAGTGTCAATAATTTTCAGGAAATTCATCTATTTCAATTGTCACAGTATGGGATAATATTTCAGATAAACAGGGAAATCCTTGTGCCTGACATAATTTGTAGCATTTTGTCCTTATATTTCCTTTTGGTTTCATTTCATGAATTTTAATTGCAACAATCTGCATGGAAAAATGTCACACCTTAAGGAGAACAACACCAATAAGTAACCGCATACTTTCCTTTCAGTGCTAATAAGCATCTCGCCATTAGATGCATTTACATGTCATCATGCACTACAGCCACAGGGCTAACAGTTGTGACTGGGTATATTTCTACACAAAAGCTCAAGCAGAAAAAGCATGCGAAATAACACTACTATTCTTTTGAAACACGGAATGGAAAAACTTGGTGATTCCCAAATACTGGGATTATTGCAATAACTCCAAATTCAATGCAGAATTCAAGAGTGGTATAGACTGAAAATTCTGTTACTGTTAACGATTCTTGGTAACGGATGACTGTACAGAATGCCTTTCCAATAATACATACACATACAATCTTTTTGACGGAAGAAAGTAATATGACTATAAAAATGAAGTTAATTTATCAACGAACAGATTTTCTGGCCTTTCAGCATGCTGTTATTATCCACATTAATTCACTGGCACAAGACTACAATCAATTGGCGTCAGAATTCATGTCAAAGTCGCAAAATACTTATGGGGAACTCACAAGCACAAAGCAAGTTTAAGCTTACTCATATATCCATCAATAAATAGAGCATCATTTTACAGGGAAATATGAACTACACAGGGAAAATAACAAAAACAAGACTCAAAAATATCTTACTGATTTTAGCTGTAAGGCAAATACCAGAATTATTTGTGGTTTTATTTCAAACAGAAACATATCTTTCAGAATATCCATCAAAAAATCGCTGCCGTTAATCAATCATGTGTAGAGAATAAGCAACATTACATACAGCTGCAAACAAAAGAAATTAGGATCATTCCATCAAGGTGTTAAATTTAGTAAATTGAATATCATGTATTTTTTTGATTAAGTAAAAAAACCACATTCTTCATCTAGTAGTTGCCTAAGACTCATGATCAAAAAATATTTCAAATCATAGTCAAGCAATATTTTTCATTTAAAATATTTTTTATCAAAGCTTACTTTGATTTGAAATATTTTTTTAATATGTATGAAAATACAAGCCAGTCCTACCTTGGCTGATGTCCTGAGAGCTAGAAGAATCTTGAGATAATCCAGAGGAACCAGGGAATACTCCTGCAAAGTGAAGAAATACAAAAATTAATACATTAATTTTTAAAAACCTCATGAGTACTCCAATTAAACTAGAAACCTATGTCATTGGTGGAATCAGGTCTTACTAGGTGGATATGCTTAACATTCATTGAATGAAGAACTTCGTAGTTTCCTCAGAACTAATACATACACAGTTTACCAGAAAATATACAAATACAGCACTTAAAGACAATGATACATATATAGCACTGAAATGTGATCTACCAACCAAATGCAGAGTAATAATTTATCTAACCTCTAACAACTAAGAACTGATATTGAATGACATATAGATGAAAATAGTTTGGTAACTTATCCAAGACAAACAGTAAACCATACAATGCCCTGCAAAAAAAAAACTGATGTCCAACGAGGAAAGATAGTCGAATGAATTGTGAGAGCCACAACATCGAGTGAGACAAGTCTAATACCATCAACTATATAATATAATCAGTTTGGGCAATCTCGGTTAGGTATACTCTTCCCCTAAACCCCACACCTTAACACTCCTCACCAAAGAAACTTAGAAAACAGACATTTTGACCTGGTATTCAGGGAGCTGCAAACCTATCTATTCACAGCTACATAATACCTAATGAAAATATGTACATCATTGCCAACAGTTCTGAAACAATGAGATATGTAACATGAATAATATTCATCATAAAATTAATGCATTATAGACAATAGATAAGGTTTGGAATTCATGTGAACTCCAGCCTTACGATAGAGCCACCACCAATTTTTTACCTTAATAACATAGACGTTTCGCAGATGTGCATGCACTGTGTAATGTACTGTACTGTATATGTTTAATAGGAATCTTCTCTTAGCATGGATGCATATATGCAGCAAAGCATGAGCCCATCATCACCTTGCACCAGAAAGATAACACACCCAAATATTAAGTACATACATCTAGGAAAAAATATGAAATATCTAAGGTGAATTTCTAAAGTAATTCTATTTCACAGATAATACATATAAAAATGGCCTCAAACATTGGGCAAGCTTAATACTAATATAATGTATGTATATTTTAAGAGTTGTTTTCCCTTAACATGACTATAAAAATGAATTTTCTGCTACAGCAGTAAGACATCTTGGATGAGATTACAGCGCTGCTTAAAAGTTCCTGGAAAGTTTCCAGAAAAATATGCACACATTACAACAAGGTTTTACGTCCATAAATATCTGAATAAATCAAAATCAAACTTGAAAACTGTAATGCAGCATCCACAATCAGTCTGTATGGTCCAAAATATTAATTTATCAGTGGCCTAATTCCAGTGGTCTTCCTGACACTTTAAGCGCACCAGATACGAATCAATATTTTCCCAGATTTTGGCACCTTTTCCAGCCACAAAAACATTGGCTAGTCATTATTCTAGATAAGATGGATAGCTCACAAGTATGTAATTGAGAAGCTGACACTCAATATGAATAAATCTCATTGCAGTCAACTTTTAACTTAATCAGGTTTACCACCATAGGCTAATATTGATTTAGGTTACCACCATATAAAGGCACTGAAGAGAGACACATGCAGTCATTCCTACCTGCAGCGCATTCTTCTCTTGCAATATATCATTATAGCATCACTGCCAACAGCACAGTGGTACAAAATACTCTGTCTAAACATCAGCTTCTGTTCCAGGTAAATATAACAGTCAAATCGCATTCATGAGAAATGATTTCATTGAGACAAAAATTTTTTGATTCATCACACTTAATAGGTGACACTGCATTGCACACAGCTCAGTCTCTTCCTATAATCTAACTACTTTACACATTCATTTTTTACCAGATACTTATTCAATATTCAAATACCTAATATTAACTAATATTCAAAGATATTTATCATCATTAACTTGACTTCAACAATGCTAGTGATGGCAATGAAAGATTGAACAAACATTCACAAGTTTTACACCGGTTTTCAACTTCACCACATAAAGCAACATTAAAAGTTGGTTTCTCGTACAAAGTAATTCCTAAAAGGAGCACAATGTATTCCAGATCATAATAAAACAATTTTTTTTCCAATTTATAAATGCTGAACAAAAATCTGCATTTATTTAAAATATTTTTTTTTAATACTAACAAAGAAAGGGAAATACATATAATAGCTCTTGTTGCAGATGCTGAAGGCACAACAGAAGTCTTCGGAGTAAATTTTTAACTCCATTTCAACAATGGATATCCAACGGCTTGTAAAAGGTATAGCCTTCCTCCTGCCCATTGATATCATGTGTACACTATAATACATACATAAAAAGGAGACACAGGTCTATGTCTGAACACAAATTCTACTGCCTTGATAAGAGCATAACTTTCAAAATACATACACAGCTACTCACTACATAAGTTTTACTCAAGGAAAGAAAAATTTCAGAGTTGTTTTCCTGTAGACTCTTGGTACGTATCTCCTTTCCCTAAGGATAACAAGGAACTACACCATCACGTAATGATATCCAAAGATGGGGCTAAAAATTTTAACTCAATAACTTAGACAAAATATGCATAAAATACTAAGGAAGATTTCTTGAAATAGCACAATTGGCTTCGGGAGGAGCACTTTTTAAGTCATGTATGCCACTTGACATTATAATTATAGTCCTGGTATCCAACTGTTGATTTCAGTATTATAACTGAAAATTTGTTTCCCAAAGAGTAATTTTCTCTCCATTATCTAATTAACGGATCTTCTTTCCCGTCAATTTCAAGGTCTAAACTGAACTAAACCACTACACTTTCCTGGGAAAACTTGAAGCTCCAGAGATTTTGGATGTGTTGCTATCTTGAGTAATTGAACAAATGGCACATCAAACTTGACACCTATCCTCTCCATATTTTCCTCAAAACAACAGTCTGAGGAATGAGCTACTTCTCAGCAAGTTTTCTCCCAGTGCCATCTGTATCTTTCAATTATTCCCAAATTGAAGCCATTGAAAGAGAAAATTCACTAGTGAGTCATTCAGCCGCAAAGCTTCCTCTTTTTAAGGAGTTTATTTGGGGTAAAATTACAAAAAATAAGATAATACATTATTGCAAAGTTTACAGAAGGCCTGAAGAGAAAAACATGATTCTCACCAGTCAGAAAAAGACTACACACAAAATTGCCACCTCTTCACGATACAGTTCTTACTCTCATGTGATATTTTCCAGTGAAAATTCATATGTAACTTATTTACTATGATGTTTATTACTTCAAATTACCTTTACTTCCACATAAGCTTTAGTAAGGGTATACTCAACACAAGTTCCCACCAAGTCCCCAAAGTAGACATATATATACTGAGGAAACTGAGGCATTGAGATGCCAAAAAAAACTGAGTTCATAGTTTAATTCAAGTCTAGTAATTTTTTACAGAAACAATCATTCAGATTTTATTATCATTTATTTGACTGACTTCATTAACACAACAGAGGATTTGTTCTTCAATTGTTCTTTTATTTCCGATTTAGATAGAAAGTGAAGAGACTCATTTCTTCAATTTTTCAATCCAAAACCTGATTCTCAAGCTACTTGGTGCAAAAAATCCACGGCCTTAACCCTAACCAATATGGGTTGATAACATTTATCACTCCTTCCAAGAAGGTAACCTCTTCAAACCAACTCACATGTTCCTCTTTTGGGTGATTCCTCCCCTCAAAGAGTGTTGCTCCCTGAAAAGTTACTATACCACAACTATAAAAATGTCACCAACTCATGAACAGTAGATGGTAACTTAAACATGTTTTTAATTTTTAACTCTAAAAGAATAACTGCATGAGGCAGATATTTTATTCATCAAAACTCATCTTTCCCTTCCACCTACTGAATTCTTCTAATAAATTGCAATTTCCTGTCTGGCTGAATTACCCCATTCTCAATTAATGAACATAATCATCATCACATTAATGAGAAGGATTTTTTTACAACTACATATCCAGTTTTTTCTTTGCGGCCACGACAAGAACCTACTATGCAACCATCTATTATAATTGCATGCATGCATTATTCTCATGCACAAAATATACCACAATTTATACCAATGGCAAACAAAACCTATCATCAACATAATAGCATTAAATAAATCGTCAACATATGAAGCCATTAGTAATGACTTTCTAGTTAGCTCTTGATTTAGTAACCTTAGGAGTTCCTGACAGCGAACTTAAGTTACTAAAATTTTGCCTGCATAATAGCCAAAAATTTCCCAGATGGGAATAAACAGGTTCATACCAACTTTCCATTTCAAATTTTACAAACTTCTTGTCAGGATCTTCTACATTTCCCTGACTTCATGTCCATAGTTAAGAAGTCGTGAATTAAGATTTTATGGAAAAGAGCAGCAAGGTACACCATGAAATGGCAGGTAGCAGTAGAAAGCCAAGTAGTGGTAGTGGAATAAAAGTAGAAGAGCCAAGTAGGTGGTAGAGCCTGTGTCACCCAAGAAGTATGGTAACAACATGCCCACATCACTGCTCAAACATACCAACCATTTGCAACAACACCCAGTGAGTTCAACATGTTAACGCTGTTCATGAGCATTCAATCACAATATAGGTCTTTACGCAGATCCGCTGTAGTTTTTCCCTGACCATCATCTAATTTCCCACACATTTCTAGAACTTCCAGTCACGATTCTCCATCATTTCCTGATTTCCCTGATAGTAATCTGAATTTATTATAATTGAAACTATTCCACCACATCACACCTGGTACACCTAGTGCAATTCATATAGCCCATGAATAAATAAAAAAAATGAAAGCTTGAAAAGCATAAATAACTCAAAGGAACCTTTAGCCATACCTAATCCTAATTAACCATAAATAATTCAGCAATTGGGTACTCTCATTAGCATGGTCAAGTAAAAGAACTACCTCAATGAAAATTTCTTTCTGATGACCAATCACTAGTGAAATTTTGGCAATGGATGAATAGAAACATATTAGCTCATCAGTTTCTCCGAAGTAAGGCCTTTGGGTTTACTTCATGGCATAGCATAAAAATCACAAAAGCAAAGTTCTGTCTTCTCACTTCATTTTTCGAATGCCAAACTCAAACATGCACAATGAAAATGGTGGGACTGGAACATTTTACACATCCATTGTAAATGACATGTTTTCAAGGATAAAGCAGAAAGCAGCACACAATGACAATTCAGGTCCAATCAAGACATGGGGAAATGAATTAGGCTGAGTCGTTACGTAATGATAATAAGAGACAAATAACTCTGCATGCTTCACTGGAACTCCAATGATTGTCTTCTCACACAAACATACCTTATCTCTTTGAGAACTTCTGATGATACTCAGCAAAACAAGGGTTCAAATGAAGTCCAATCTTGCATTCTGAACATTGCCAAGATGTTTCACGTCGCAGTTTATTTTTCCAACACACTACACATCTTTTACGAGGATTCAGCTGTGACTTAGTGGGCGGAATTTTCCCAGGCACATGAAGGCTCTCTGATACAGTAAACGAAGCAGTTTCTATGCCCACTTCAGCAGCTTTCATATGTCTGTTCTGTACTTTCCTCCCTAAGGGGATGTCCCTCGACTCTTGCTCACACTCCACGCCAATTGTCCTTAATGGGTCGACCATCCTCATGTGCATGACGAAGGTGTCGTGCAGCACATCTGATAAATAGAAAAATTCTTTGTAGCTTTTTGCTGTTCCTCATCTTTCCTAATCCTGGATCATTTTCCCACACCTGCCTAACCAACAATTTGAGATGGGTTCAATCATCAGGTCGGGTTTCTTCAACTGATTTCTTTCCATATTATTTCATCCATTTCAGATCCCATATTGCAGTAGCATAATTATGTTATGCTTTCCATAATAATTCAAAATTATGAAATAAATGCATTTTTTTAAACAGAGATCGACATACTTCAAATCGCCTATCAGTCTCGAAATTTTTCTACAACATTTCAACAGGAGACTTTTACCCACGATAAAAATAATGTATTACATGAGTTGTAAAAAGATGATAACTTAACATATGGGATGATTTTTTTATTTAATGTTATTGGGTTTGATGCCATTCCACTGGAGCTTCACTATACAAACAACTAATTATTATCACAAATGCCACACTTTCAAAAAAAAAAGAAAAATAATTATCCAGCACTGATTAATGGCATTGAAATGATTAGCAGCAAATAACACAAAAAGGCCAGGAGATTTATAACACGATTATTCATTGAGAATTCTGCAGGATGCCATCAAAGCTACTATGCATGGAGGGCCAAGTAAAATTGCATCTTAAAGACTTGCAGATCAAAGTGCAAACAGCAACACTTACAAATACTATTTCAATTGAGTAATTTTAATAAATCTCACTTTATTATAAATAAACTGCACAAAAACAACTTCATGTACCAAAATCTTCCCATATCAAGTAATAAAAATGGCTGAAACATTTTTCCTAGATTACATTAATCATGACTTGCAATAAGAATCAGATATTGTACCCACATCAGGCATGTTGCCAGAGAAGAGGCTGTGATTGAGAACGCCAAAAAACTTGCCAGGTTCCTCAAATAAATTGTTAAACGTGAAACTGAGCGAATACAATCCTGGTTTCCACAAAAAATTTAAGTTAGGTATTGAAATATCCATTATTATAAATGATTATGGCACCAACAATAAAAAGGCCTGTGTGTTAATGGAATTGGATAATTGTGGACAGCACTCCAAAGGAGGACTAACTGTCTCAACTGCATAAGATATGGCTCTCCTTTCAACCACCTAAATGAATTCCTGACAGTGCCGATGACCAAACAAGATTAATTGAGAACTAATACCAATCAGTAGAGACAGCTGATGTAGCACAGGGAATAAAATGTAATCAGTTCACAGGTTAGTTTGGAATTTTGGCTAAATACTGACACCCTTCAATTCAATTTTAGCTATTATTCTTTATATTCACAAGCCACAATTCTAAAGGGGTAGAAATGCATACCTTCATAAAATTTAACACTCTTGAAAATAATTTAACCCTTAACTACAGGCGCGGGGTGATCCCCAAGCTGGTAAATTTGTTGTTTACTTCCAGGGTGAATGGGCAACATCGCTTAGCTACTTAGTAGCTTCAAGTCTACTCCCCCCCCTCCCACCAAACTGGTTTTTGTCAGTCTATCTCACCCTTGTGAAGCGTAAACATTGTGCAAAGTGATCTGGGGACTCCGTATGTCCCCGTGCCACTAGTTGCGTTATAGATACCTCATTTTTTTGCATTGAAGCAATTACCATCGTGAAGTGAAGCGGTGTACATTACTTTATTTTGTATTTTGTTATAATAATTGAATTACGAGTTCCCAAGACATGAATGAAGAGAAAATTAAATATGATTTTACGTTTTCACAAAAAAATGCAAGGTTCTTTTCTAAAAATATGAAAAAAAAATTTAAATGTTGAAAATATCAAAATCTAATAATCTACAACTGTTGAAAACAATTTAAACTTTGAAAAATTTATGATGGTTTTGACAAAATATCAATAGTTATTAATAAATTAAATAAATAATTTGGGAATCTGGTATGTCCCCACACCAGCACTAACGTCTCAAAAAACCACGCCAGCAGTTAAGGGTTAAACGCACCAAAATATCTATGATACAAAATCAAATAAGTAGCCTTTAAAACAGAATATCATGGCTTTGCTTAATGTACACAAAATATAAGGAGCACAAGTCACATCAATATTTACAAGGATTATTTAATTGAGGTTTTACATTTATGGTTCATGTTCGCTCACTGTGAGCTCTACCCTTAAGTTCTGCGGTATAATTTCTTCAGATATAATAAACCAATTTTTCAAATCATAATAAAAATTTTAATCTTGAATATGCTACAACAATCAGAATCATAAATTTATCACATTTTTAAAGCCATATTTTAGGCAATTCATCCCATTGCCATTAGCTGAGAACATCCATTTGCCACACAATGACTACGTATCCTCTTCACCCTTAATAAATTCTGATTCATTAGAATGAATATTTCCATAAGTGTCCACCAATTAAATCTTATAATCCTAAGCTCTTCTTCGTGTCCTTCATAAGATGAAATTTTTGTAAATTTTTCTTCTGCCAATAACAACTGCATAATGCACAAGTTCCTTCTTACACTAGCCACAGACCAAGATAACTATGAAGAAGCCAGATTATCCTTTTAAGTCAAATTTGATAAAAATTGCAAATAACTATTTATACTACTTGACGACTTCCAATAGAAAATAGTTTACCAACATTGAAAAATAAATTGATAGAACTAGATGTTGATAGCCTATCCTATTCATTGCCTGAGCCAGCATTGCCATAATTTCAACATCAAAATGAAAAAGAAGATACACCTGCTAGGCTGCATCAAATAATCATAGCACTTATCAAATAACATATATTAATGCAAAAAATATCCATGAATCTTCAACCATTTAACATTTACTTGTATGACCAGTTTCCAACAATTTCATCAGAGGACAATGCATACAAAAAGAAAAGATAAAAATAATTTACAAACCCAAATAATTTCCTTCAGAAACAACTTTCAACATTAATCATCTCCAGCTCACACTACATACAAGGGGGTCCAAAACCAGTCATTGTAATACTCACACCTATAACTCAAGTTTGATTGAAATGAAAAATACTACCAGAAACTTGTAAATTCAGCTTCCACGTATGCCTTCCCCAGCTTGAAAGGATTTGTGAGAAGGAAACAAAACACACCATCTATTATCCCATAGCATAAATTTCCCTGTTGACAGTCAATGATAACCTAGTTTTACTCTGTACTCAAAAAAATCAACAATGATAACGTTTCATAAACTTCCAGTCTTCAAACTACAATTTGTCAATACATAGCATTGAGTACTACTAGGTTTCGTTGCAATGAAATGAAAGAACATCATTTGAAGACATTTACTACTGGCACTGTGATGGTGAGAACACTTTATTACTATAATTTTAAAATATTTTCATGATAATCAATACATGAGAACCGAATTTATCAGAAAATTAAGCACTATGTCTCAGTAGACTTGCACAGGGCAATATGGCACTTGTACAGGGCAATATGGATAGTAGTAATTAAGAATATCACATGACTCTGGCAAACTAAGACAAAGACAAAACGATTGAAGCCAGATGAAATAAAGAAAAATTAATGATTGAGAATTGCAGAGATAGATGCATAAAAATAAATACATAAGTCTTTTATCACAACTGAAAATGCTTTTCAGAAGTTTGATAAAAATATGAATTCTTCTCCTTTCTTCCAAGTCTTCACCTTGACAATGTTGCTAGTAACAACAGTTTTACCTACGTTCTAACAGGCATCTTCAGAAATTATTGTCGCCAGCAACATCAACTTGGTAAATACCCAGAAGAATGGAGCAGAATTCATCATCATCACAATGCAGAAACAATCACAACAATTGACTAACATATTTTTACTCTAAATATGAACCTTAACACGTTGCGTACCGGGGTACATATTTAAATTCCTAGGAACGCCGATTCTGGGTGCAGGTGTTGAGATTGGAAATATGCCTTTGGTTTAAACATGGTTAAAAAGCAACAATGCTATTTGATAGAATATAACTTCACCCAATCAAACGTTATGATGCATCAATTCATTATGAATAACGAACAACAACTGAAAACATACTAACGAATACGTATTGTACGCTTTAAAATTGTTTAGGATGACGTGCCTAAATGACAAGAATCTTCATCGTCCGTCCGGAGCGTTCGGGAAAAAAATGACGAGAATTCTCGCCACCCGTATGCAACGTGTTAAATAAATACAATCATGTTGATTGAGCGAAACCTGACGGAAAGAACCTTTTCTGTTTGCAGTAGCAACAGTACTAAGTAGCACCTAACAATTTACAGTAAATGAAAAGCCTTACTATGTCAATTTTTCCATTCATACTATGTATAAACAAATAGATTTTCTATATTGTATTAGTCCAATAAATTTAGCATTTAGGTAATGAAGTCAACAAAGTTGTTGACTATGCTCATGCTTTCGTTTTTCAGACACTAACTGTCACTGCAGTAAACACTAATAGCTTATATTGCAATGATTATTCCATCTGAAGAGATATAAAACTGATACAGATCCAAAGTATGTAAAACTCATGTAAAGAATACCTCCCATGATTATTCCTGCTTTTTCATTCCAGGGAAACAAAAAAGTAATTTCATCGAATAAATAGTAAGAAATATCCGCAAATATCATTAATAACAACTTTGGTAGTAAATATTTGGTGGTGGATTGAAATACACCTGAGTTAACTGGATCAATTGTTGAACCTCCTTTCAATTGCAAAAACAATTGGCTATGTCATAACTAGGTAAAAATTTTGACCTTGATAATGACACTACATAATTTCAAAACCATGGTTGGTAATTAAGTGTAAGAAATGAATGTAAAGTGAATATTCTTTTCACTTATTATAGTTCTACCAAGTAAAGCAGCAAGCAAGTTTTATTCATCAGAACTGGTAAAATTTTAAATGAAATTTATAAATTTGTTTGTTACACGAGTTTGTGTATGCATGTGCAGTCCCAGACAAAAAGTGAACCACCTTCGAGTGGAAAAAGGCCAAAAATTATTATTCCAAAAAGTGAGCCTCAAAGGAAGTGACCACTCTATGCCCACCCCACTAGCATTATGTACATTCCACTAGAGCAATAAACAATCTTTCTTAAAGCAGATAATGGCACAGGATGGATAAGCTCCTAGCGAGAGGACCTTCTTGTCTTCCTTGTGTGCTTGAGTTGATGTGGTTTTGTGATACAAATATGTTAAATTTGTAAAATTATTATAAAACGCAAATAAAAGATGAGAGTAATCACCATTAGAAAAGGATAATTATGAAAGCTATGATTACCAACTATGTCGGGTATGCTAAAAATCTTCCTTCGTGTTGATCTTGTGATTCAGTGACCAAATGAAGTATAAGTCAGGCGAAATTTTTCTATCCATGCATGCTATCAAATCTGATTCACATAATATCCAGAGATAGGCTGGTTAAAATGATTGTTTTTATTTATTCTCATCTGATAAGCATCATCAATATATCCCAGACAATGGGAATTCTTCAATAAGAGATTCTCTTAAGTTTAATTTACTCCAAACCACTACTCAAATCCACTGATATGTGTACTTGGTCCATAGATTATAAACTAAAACATCCTGGACATACAATTGAGTGAACAGTTACTTTTACGTGAGACTAACTTTATTCATGTGCATTAACATAAAAGAATGGATGAGTAAATGGTAACCGTATTTTCTGTGTGACTATTCATCAATTTTAATGGAAGGCATTACATAATTCTTTAAGTCATTTCTTTAGTAACCTTTCCAGAGTACAATGTGTAACAATAGAATGCCTGGCAGGAATAATCTCACTAAAACATGCTTTTAAAAGTTATATTTTCAGCTCATTTGTTAAACAGAGTATTATTTTATCAGTTATTTTTACAAGGAGTATCATACTGCAGAAAATCATTTAAAAAAAAGTTATATTGAGACTAACAATAAGTCCAACAGAATCATGGAAAACAATGAGTGCAATGACACTGAAGAAAATAAGCATTCATTGCAATGCTGTATGATCCTCGCACAAGTAGAAGTACAAACAAGGAGCTTCACCAATTACGGTAACACACTTGCGCTCGAGATATTTTTTAGGTCTGATGAAAAAACAACTAGAAGTACTTGTATTTTAAACAGATAATTTTGCATTTCTTTTCTCCACCAAACATTGGGTCCCCTCTTGCTGATCAGCTTGTGACTTTATACCTTATAGCAACATATAAATAGAAATACTGGCCTTTTGTAGAATAGGGTGGTTTCCTATTATTTTTTATTGCATAAATCGAAAGATTATTACTCCTGAAGTACGCGTTTCACACTCTTAGATTTTTAAATGACGATATCTATTTTTTTGCATTTAAATGAAAAGTGAAAATTTTCAAGCTCACGAAAATGCAACGTCTAAGTATGAATGCTGGAAAAAGTCTGTGTGACATATTTCTGGTTCCCACTGCCACCATGTGAGGTGACCTTGGGGCAAGGCTTTGACCGCTGATACGATGCAGGCTGCTAGCAGGTAGCATAAGTACCCAGCTAGCAGGTAGCGCTTGGCTTAAATAAGAATTATTAAAACCCTATCAACCAAAGGAAACTTTCCGACCTTGGGCAATTTTAACAGGTGATTATTAAGACATGTTTCCCTGAGCCCTGTGCCTCATGCATGCATTGGTAATCTCAGACGATGTAAAACTCCTATCTAATCGTATAGAATCTAGGTACCTGTGACTCACGTGGAGTGGCATCGCATGGGCGCCAATCTGGCCTTTTTCAAATGAGGTTAAAATTGACTATTAACATTCGTCTACACCAGTATTTCTAAAACCAAATAATTTGTATATCATGAATACACTAATGGTGGGAAACAAATCGCAATCAATGCCTTTCCTTTTCTTTGATGAAGGAAACTACCCTATTTGATGCAATGCAGGAGCTCAAAGTTTTCCCTTGCTTCAAACAAGATGACAATATGTGCTCTGAATAATCAAGAAATTTCTGACAATGAATTGAAACATTTACAGCAGCCTCTTCTGTACAAAGACGGAAAAATGACTAAGGATATAACCAAATATTCAGAAGGAAAATGCACCAATGTATTTGGGACATTAAAAGAGACTGAGATCTCTGCCAGGTAAAATAGTTAAGAGAAGTATTCCACTGGAATCATGAAATATGAGGATATCTATTGCGTTGATGATTAAGCAAGGGAAAGTGAGATAAAATATCATAATACTGAGTTAACTACATCCAACTGTTAGTACATGTAACTTGGAGAAAAGAATCAAGTAATTGTGGTGTAGTAAAACAAGGCATCAAAGCAGTTGGTTGATATTGTTAACAGAAATGCACAGCAGTAACCAGTTTTCATGTCTTCAAGGGAGTGATCTGTTCATAGTCATAAAATATTTTAGACCTAACAGAAATAACTGCCATGTCAATAGAAGTGGAAGCTTGGATTAGCGAGTGCTCAATCATTCCCACAAAATCACTTACTATAACAGGCACTCATTACATCTAAAGGTGAAACAATGCATGTCGCATAATGTGTATCAAAGTGATCGCAGATCTGGTACCGTTTGCCATTGGTATGATACATCAAATTGCTATGCTACACACTATTTTCCAGACACTGTGCTAAACAGTTACATTGCACTAAGTTGCATGAGAGACAGTGGTAGTAGAGGGATTCAGTTCAATGAGCATGCGGCCCAATTGCACAATCAGAGACACTCGAAAATAATAATCATTAATCTCTCACAAAATCAAGTGAGTCACGATCGTACCATCACACACCATGCAGCCATAGATGCACGGTTTTGGGATCCTAGTGCTTCCACTGTAATTGCATTATAATTTTTTGCATTAATTAAAACAAACAATATATTATAATTTGTGCACTTATTCAGATATTTTTAGTGCTTCTTGGACTCATTGAGAGCTTTGTTCACCAGACCACGATCTTTTTAGCGGTGATAATATGATTACACTCGTATTTCTACTGCTCCATATAAGACCTGGTTTCACAAACCACGGCTGCGTGATCACGGATAAAGAAAATTGGTTTTCACAAATGCTTTAAAATCACTGTGCGACATCCAAAACTACACTGTTAGGGTTGCAACTGCTGCGGGACGTGTATCCGTTGTAACACCTAATTTTGAGTGGTTTGTTTTGGTTTTGGTGTGACGTAATTCAAGCAATAATAAGCAGCAGAGGTGGAGTGAGGTAATTGTTGTGATTGTTGACGGCGCGGGAGGAGATGAATAGGGGGGAGTGGGATTGTGATAGTTATGGCGGACGGGTGTTCCCTTGCTCCAGAGTTTGTATTATTTAAAGTGAAATAAAATATTTGTAAGTGTCGTGTGAAACTAAGTGAAATTAATTGAAACGTTACACCGTGATCACGGAGCGTGGTCACGCACTGTGAGGCTTGGAAAACAGGAACACGGAGCTCCCGTGAATACAGCTCGTGCGCTATCGCTTCCATTTTACGAAGGGGATTCTAATGGAAATAATAAGCCTGGTGTATCCTAGCATTAAAATGCAGTAATTCCGGTGATTTGCATCCAATGTTTTTTTTTATAAAGATCGCAGAAAACTTTGAACAAGAGTGAAAATCAAGCACGGATAATCCACAACACGAATATGCCGCACCCGGATAATCGGGAGTCTGCTGTAGTTCTTTTAATTTCCAAGTCGAAAATCCATGGTACATGATTATCCAGACCCACCATACTTTTCCAAGCTATATTCTCCATGTGTGTTTTCCTTCCACCAATCACGTTCTGTTCACATCCTCCCATTCTAAGTCAAGTATTTGTTATGACTAGTCTCCTTTTTTCTCCTTATATAGACTTTACCTTGGTATCAGCCCAACTTCTCCATCCCCATGGAAATTTTCCATTTCTTCACTTCACTTTTCTACCCAATGCCCCTTACCCTCTTCACTTTCCATAATCTTTTATTTCCCTCTTGGCCAACTCTGAATCCAAGTTCTTCCACTTCCTCCTCTCCTTCATTTTCCAAACCATTTCCTCCATGATCCACAGCTCCTTAATATTTTTCTTCTCTTTGTATCAAAGCAACTTCTTTGGCGATTTTGAATATTCCTGCTACCACTCTCTTCCAGCTTTCCTGTATAGCTTTCACGTCCCATATCTGATGTATGCTTTTAATCATTAGTTCCTGATATTCCCTTTCCTCTTAGTCCCCTTCACAGCTTTTACATTCCACACTTGGAACATTTTCTTTTTTTAAGCCATCTGAATGTTATATTACATCTCATGAATGAGCACTAGGTTTCAGGGGCGAAGATAGGAATTAAAGCTAGGGGGGTTTCAGGTGCAACTAATACTGGGGGGCCTAGTGGTATTGCATACCCATCAGGGTAAGTGGAAGGTGCAGAGACCCTCCCCAGAAAAAAATTAAAATAAATGGTTCAAAAGGGTGAGTTTTACGGCCTTCTAAGGGATATTTTATTAATCCTCACACTATTCTACAAGTAATATTAATCCAATTAAGTTAAATCGGTTTAAATTAAAAATTTCTGTGAGTTCTGGAGGGGAGGTTTTAATCCCCAAAACCTAGCTGACTGCCAACATGGTTAAATTGAATCGAATGCTGATAGAAAACAAAGCTTAATCCAAAACATTCATGCAAATGGTATATATTGCAAAATGCTCATCTAACAGGCCTGTATTACAGTTCGATAAAGATGCAACAGCTACAAGGATGTGGTGAATTAAATGATAGGTTGCATAGCCTTTTGATGCACAAATGTAGAAGCAACCGGGAAAACGAAATCATTGGTAGGTGACCGAAAAAAGTTCTTTTTCCCGAAAGGGTGAAAGAATGAACTGCTGGCCAGGAAAATACAATGTCCTCAAGATTGCATGAATGACTGCAGTCCTCAGACAAGAAAAAACCGTTGAGATATAAAACAAAGTACATATATGCACAATTTTTGCTACTATAGCAAAACAACATTTGAGGCATATATACTCAATATTAAAATTTATTACCCTATATATATTTCACACTCAATTCACAATAACATACGTCATATTGCACATTTTAGTCTGAAATGAGGGGTCACCATCTTCCTCATTATGTGACATAAGTAAAAGTTTCCGGCACTTCCTGCATGCTACTGTAATCTTTGCTTATTTCCCTATTTGACACTGGCAAATATTCCATTTATGTGAAATTGATAGCTGTGTTAATGCTTAACAATCATATAGCACATGCTACATGGCCAACAAATCAAAAAAGTCATTTAACTAGGCCGTCTGCCAATCCATGCAATATCCATATTCGATGATAATATTACGAATTATTATTAACAGTCAACATACACATATTTTCTTCATGCAATTTTTATAGTGTAGGCTGAAAATTAGGTAGCTCTGGTTCCAGAATGGCTTAAGATAAAAGGCTTAAATTTTATATGAAAACCAACTATGTGTACCAAATTTCATTAAAATCCAAACTGGTGGTTGCATGCCATAGTTCAGTTAATATGTAATAGAACCTACAACCGTCATGCTATTGCAAGCTCTTTCCTCTCACATTGCAAATTAAAAGAATTTCAAGACAGCAAGATTCATGAATTAGATGAAGTTATGTTCGTACGTAGGTTTCCGCGGTGATTACTTGAGTTCAGCATTCTTTCGGGCTGCATCCGCGTCCGTTGTCGAAGAACCACAACAGTTTCTTCACCTGAGGACGCTGGCAGGAGAGCTGGCGAAACTGTTGTGGTTCTTCGACAACGGACGCGGATGCAGCCCGAAAGAATGCTGAACTTTAGATGAAGTAATCCCTAAAATGATTTTTTGATGAAAACTTAGTACTTACTAATTAAGCTTTTCTTTGCTAAAATTTTAAACAAAAATTTTCATGGGTAATCTATTGTCTACTTTAAGCAAGGAGATGGTAGAGATATTTGACAATAAATTTCCTTCATTAAAATAGCGATAGTATGGCAAATAGATGTATTTGTAATACACAAAATATGAAATGATGACTCAACAAGCTAGATAAGCATACACTTTGGGAGGTTACCTGTATTACTAGTTATCCCTGATACAACAAACTGATACCAGGACAGGACAATTCTTTTGTTCCATCCCAGCCTATTCCCAGACTTGTTTTTTCTGGTCTCCCCTTGGTTTACACACGTAAATGAGAACATTTATGAGTAAACATACGAATAGTGCTTGTTTATTTAGCCATAGAAATTCTAAGAATGTTGAAAGTGTCTTAAACCAAAAATTGGGATTGACAACAATAAACTCCTGTCAGTCATAAGTAAAATTTTCAGCCCCATTAGAATTCTTAATTTTTTTTTGATCTCAAGGAATTCCCACTTCAGAGAGAGAAATAATTTTGGTTTAAAGCCTATTATATGTACTGCTAAAATCAAAACCTTTCCTCATTATCTCCATGACTTGATTGAAAAAACCTTTTTTTCGATTACGAGAAGAAAAGTAAATCCCTGGGCACAGAAAAAAATGGCAGAGTTTGTTAAGCCATTACAGCTAGCAATTATATTTATAGTCTATTTCACAATAAAAACACTCATAATTAGGTGGTAAAACAAACAGGTGCTCAATTATGTCTCCTTGGAAGGGTACTTGGCTCTAAAATGAGGCCTCGACTGAATAATATGCAGGGCATTCCACTCAAAAACATGCAGCCGACCTACACTTATCAGAGGAAAGTCTTCCGATAATTTTGCCAAGAACTCAAAAAAGGCACCCTCACAAAATTGGAGCTACATAGTAAACTTTGTAACCAGAGATCCTAAACCTTTTTTGAAGAAATACTTACTTTAAGTAACATTCCAACTTTCAAAAATAGGAAAAATGAACATTTCTCAAATGAAGCAAAAAATATCCTTTTGGAACTTCGTCGATGACCAATTCCAAGCCCTAAGGCCATGATTTGCTTAGCCACTTTTCAAATCCATGGGGTCCAATCTTTTAAGATATGGGTGTCGCCTGAAAACCATTCCATTAACTACTCAATGACTTCCTCATTTTGGGAATCATATTGAACAGTCAGGAAAACAGTAGTATTCCAACAAAATCATGCGATATTCCACATATATCACTGTTCCTTCACAATTATGAGAGGTATTAAGGCTTCTTATTGCAAGATTCAGTTTGCCTACTCAGCTCCACTAAATCATGGCACAAAAAATCATTTCATTTAAAACCATAAAATATATGAGTCCATTGTTTGTAGCCACCAGGAGACATAATAGTAACCATTTTGCACTGTTCATGGGAAAAATTTTCATTCCTCAGACTCTAGGCCTACACAAGTAAGATTTATTCCTGGATTCCGAAATTGCTGTTGGCATGTGCACAAGGAGTTTTTAACTGGATGTCTCCATTTGCCCTTAGCACCCTACATCTCCTGCGGCAAAATTCAGTGGTTTAATTGTTATTCATATTATATTTATAAATATTTATTTTTCACTTGGGATAATGGAGACCTGCTGTTTAATCTTCGATTCATGTTTAAGCAGAGACAGTGCTTTAATGTAATCTTCCAATATAAGCTGTTAAACAACCTAGTAGATTCCCCTGTCTTACTAAGAGAAATTTTCACGTAAGTTCCTTCTTACTCCACTAGATGTGACACTCTTTTTGACAATAGCCACCACTCACGCAACTACGACTACTTTCTCCCATTACAGCAAATAATGCTTGACGGCAATTTATGTCTCAAAGTGGACCTATTTTTTGATTCTTTAACGTCTATAATGATATACTTGAAAGGAATACAAGATAAGATGTTACCTAATACTTAATTAACTATTACAATATGTATACTATTGTCTCTGTTATGATATTTTATGGCATATTTATGAAGAATTATTTGCTCTGTAATTGGGCCTTGGCCCGTTAATTAATAAAATATGAAATATTCCATCTTAAAAATACTGACGTGTGAAGGAAAATCAGATAAAGCAACTGAGAATTATCAAAGAAAAGCTGAGGGAGGGATTTGCAACATAGGTAGATTTTCTACAATGACCATTCTGTATTGGCCTTATTACACTGTCAACTGACCAAAAAAAAATGGCTAAAAATATTTGCACCTACACTTTGAAGGTATCTTTTACAGGTAGGGACACATCCTTTCAGAGAGCTACAAAGTTTGCTTACGAATCTCCCAACTTGGGAAGAAAAGTCTTATCAATCTTAATATAATCTCATACATAAAGTCATATTAATCTTAAGCAAGTTTTTACTCCCTCATTTTCTCCTCCTTCCCTCAATGGTGCATAGTATTACAACTATTAATTAGGCTTGTTTATAAAATAAATTTCTAGGGAGCTTCCATAAAAGGCAAAAGATATTCTGTAATTTCAACCCAAATCCATCCTATTTAATTTAATATACATACCCAAATACTATTTTTTTTTAATAGTTCTCATCAGTCATGATGATCACCTTTGCAAATCACCAACTTCATATCTAGAAACAGCTACAACCACTAAAATACTATTAACTATCTACTATTACACAAGTACCTATTCACAAACAGCTACACAGAGCCAAAAATGAAATAAAATGTATTCTGCCTTACGCCTTCCCAACTTTGCCATTAATAATAATTGATATTGGCTATAATGATCACAATAACTGTCTCCCACCATCCTTATGAATGCAAAATGCTCATCGTGACTAAGTGATTGTAATAACTTCTGCCAATCAAGCATCTTCATAATTCATAAAACAATTGTTGACAGCAATTGTGATCGACCATAGTGTGGAGGAATGTAGAAGTGTCAGATATTGAAATACCCAAATTAAAACATAAGAATATGATGAACGCACAACCAAAACCAAATTATAATCCTAACTTCATGATAATAAAGTTCTGAAAAAAATGGAAAGAAAGAAAGTAGAAACATTACCTTGAAGCCTCTCCTTGGCATCAACCTGCAATGCAACATTTGGTTCCAACACAGCTCCAGACCCAATAGGAGGGAGCCCCATGGCTGATGAAATTTGCTTCGACTCCATACCATGAGACTCTTGTCGTTGCTGTCCCCCTTCTGAACCAGAGGGACCACCAACGTGCACCAAATGAGCCATTGCTGCCAATGCAGATCCTGGAGGTGGATCACCCTGACCTCCACCTTCAGCAGGCAAATGATTCCGCCCAGTCCCAACCCCCCCACCTCCCACCCCTTCCACTGGCGTACACTCCCCCTCCATTTCTTCCATTCCCTCTTCAATGTCATGAGGTAAACTTGGAGCAATCTCACTAGAGTACTCATCCTCGATTTGACTATAATCTACAGGTTCTTCCTTTGGTTTTGTCACATCAAATCCAGAGTGCAATAGGTCTTCCCTACCGGCAGAACTCGGAGGAATGCATTCAATAGGCGAGTGCGGCCTACTAGAGGGCCGAGGAACCACCCTGGACCGTCTCTGCTCAGATTTCATCCTTTTGTACGGAACAGAACCAGAATCATCATCACAGTGAGAGGGCACACCCCTAGGCCTCCTCTTCTCTTCAGACAATGCTCTCTTATGGGAATCCTAAAATATTCCAAACAAAATATTAATATCAAAGGGAAACCAAAGCAAAAAAATAATATGAGCATCATAAATATATGAAAGCGCTAAGAAGACATTAAAAATGAAAGATAGGAGACCAAAAGGAATACCTTGTCACTGTTTTCACCAGTCAAGCCTTTGATTTTCAACATTTCTGCAGTCTTCAGAAACCCTGTGAGATCGTCTTGCCTAACATTGACTTCGCCCCTGTACATAAACTGAAGAATAGCCTGAAGTTCCTTGTGGCCCACATCCTTGAGAATAACAATAGGGTGACGACAAGGATTTTCCTGAAAGATAAACGTATTTCATTCGAAATGCAAATTTTTGGAAACATTGAACAAAAAAAATACTTAATGATATATTACACACTTAGTTATCAATGAACTTTCCAAAATAGTGCGATATGGCCACACAAATTTTACGTGTAAATAAGTAGTAAGATATACACGAATATTGTAAAATCGATAATACAATGCATTTGTTTTCCCTTTAAATCCAATCATCGATTTCTGGAGAACCAAGATACGCTCGTGTTCAATTTGCCGAGGGCTGGATTTTCAATGGCAAATTCATAAATCCATGCGTTATCGACAGAAACCGTAATTTAAGGACAATAAAACTTGTACAAGCATCACATAATACATCTTAGCCCATACCTCTTGAGAGAGATAATTTACAATTTCATTAGCTTTGTCTTGAGTGATCAACTGAAACACACCCATCTCGACGAATAGACGTTCTTTCCCAAAGAAATAGCTGATGTAATGACAATATCGTCCATATATTTTGTAAATAACAATGAAAACTACCCAGGATATAATATTATCATGCACGGAAATATTAATATGTGAGTAGACTACTTGAGAACTACACATCTATAGAAAATTGAGATACGGGTTACTTACTTTGAAAAGTGACTTGAAGTACGGGCTACAAACTGATAACACAATTTTGTGAGCTTGAACGTATTTTCCATCACACGCTAAAGTCACATCCACTAAGTCTTCTTCTTCCAGCAACTCATGGAAACCCAGGGTAAGGTTATTATGGAAGTTGTTCCACCGTAGCGAAAATTGCTCCGCATCATCTTCTCCAACAGACATATTGACTAGCTAATATCACTTAACCGAGTCAAACCTGAGATGATAACTACTAAATTTAAGGTCTTTTACCATCACAAAGGCACTTGTTTCGAAAGTCTATGTTCCGTGGACAGTTTGCGACACTCGTCCGGGCAAGTCCATTGGTAAGAAAGTTATAACACTATGAACACATAAAATAAATTACTTCCACCTTGAATGCGATTTCATTATCGTTAGCACATCGAGTTTTTTAATATCAAGATTAAAAATGTATATCTTGAGGATCCTATTGCTCCAATATTTGTAGACAAAAATCAGCTTTCGTGTACAAGCTGAAATCCAACGATGGCTACTTATTCATGTTGGCGTCCCTCAACACTTATGTGAAGACTACTCCCACTATAGTAACTTCGACGTGTTTAGTCATAAATACCATAACAATATTTTCGTTTTCTCACAAAAATATGCATCTAGCGGCATTAAGAAATTCCCTAATCACTAGATAACTACAGAGACGCGCACTATCTTCTGTTTCCAAGAAATGCCGTTGGCTGATGCTTCCCTTATCACTTCGTCAGCCAGCGTTTGGGATGGTGTCCTGTAAACTTTTGGATGTCAATTTTGTTTACCTAGACAGCGGCACTATAAGTAACTAATAATAAAAAATAAAATTGTCAATCTATTTCGTGTATAACTGAATGATAATCTTCTTTGTAGTGAATGGTTATCTCGAAATCACTTATTTGAAAGGCATAGCTAATCGATCCATAGTAATCAAAATTGGAACTGTGCGATAGAAAATATAGTTTTTATAGGATTGAGTGGTAAAGCAAAAATTCGATGAAATTTTATTACACCCTTAAACCAAACCATTGGGTAAAATAGATCTGCCGATATTATTCGAAGAATAAAGCATATTTCGGAGTCCTTTTCATCGAGTTCATCATCGATGATCATTTGGATGATGGAATTTCAGACCGCTGGGATAGTTGGGATGAAATCGTCCTGTTCCCGATCCTACGTTTTTCTTTATCACTGCTCAAGTATGACTGATGGCATCCTTGGCGAAACACTACCGAGGCTGATATCGCAGAAACTGATTGCCATTAGACGGCTATATTTCGTTGACGGAAATGGTTAGTTAATTAAGTCATTAAGTTCCATCATAACTGGAGATGCATATGCGTGTCCTTTTTAATCGCTGCATCCAACGTATTTCGAGTCATTTTTTAGGGTTTATACATCACTAGTATAAGGGCCCGAATCTCATCGTGCGGGATCAAGTAGTTGCAAGGCAGCGCTTGTTGGTGTCCATCGCATTACCAGTCCATATATCCGCCTGCACGGTGTGTTCAGTTACATAAATTCGCTCTGCAGCAATTCTACCGAAGTCAGTTATAAAAACCACGCCCATCAACATCGAACTGTTTAGAAGTCAACCGCTTTGAGTTTGATACTTTCATTGCCATGTATTTACTATTTAGTGCCAATTAATATACATGAAGTGGGACTTCATGTGAGGAAAGCCTAGGATTGATTCATAAAAATGGTGTGGTAGCTAGTGAAGGAGCTTTCAAGGCAATTAGGCCTAATGGCCGTTATTATGCCACCCACTAATAGATGATCACGTACGGAGATCGATGGACATAATACAGGCCAGCAGGTCTCAAATGGTAAATCCATTGTCATTACGGACTGTAATAATGGTGGACCTAGGAGTATTTTCTAAGTTCATATAATTGCAGGGCAGGTGAATAACAGATAAGCTGCACATTCATCGATGAACCCCTACTCACACCACCTTCTGACTGAGTCAACATTTATGGATATGCAGATATTTCTCAATACATATTCTGAGTGGACTTCTATTTTTAAAAAGAAAGTCTCCTCACAAGTTCTGGATGTTGTCTTCCGATGAGGAATTAATCTTGTCACCAACCGGGTGATTTCTGCCAGATCCTTAAATGTTCGGCGAGGCTCTTACATTCTTATCTTGGCCATCCGTATTGAGGTTACAGTTGGCTTAAGGTTCAGGTCCAGTCTGGATGGATCTTGCCATAGCCAACACATTCAGTTTAGTCTCTAAATGAATCAACCCAATGATTGGAGTGGATAGGTTAGGGTAGAGCTCACTTCAGACTAAGCCACAAGGCAGAATCAAACATTCAGGGTAGGGGGGGGGGGTCAATTCCTTTCCCTGTGCCTTTTCAAGGATTTTTATTTGAGGTGTATGGAGGCTTCACTAGGGACTTGAACCCAGGATCAGTAGCCAAGTGCTCTTTCCATCTAGCCTACCACTCTCCCCCAACATTCAACTAGCAGCATAGGTTTGCAACATTGGTGATGCCAATGGCTTTAAGAGTAGCCTGACTGTTAGCATTAGTGGATACAATAAACAGAACATGCCCTAGTTAAAACTATGCTAATTGTTATGCTTGGTGGGTGGCCTGGGGCCACCCTTTGATCCGGCCCTGTAATTTCCTAAAATAAGGGGAAGTAAGTGCATCTAATGGTAAAAGTGAAACTCTAGATAAACTACCTTGAAGGTTTTAGGATGTCAATTAAGGCTCTACTCCAATTATCTTGAAATGATCTATTAGTGGACCAATGGCCCACAAATTCCTAGGTTTAAAAGGAAAAACCAAACTTTATCATTGAAAAGAGGTACAACACAATGCCTGCTAGGAGTAAGATGACTGCCATTATTCTGGGATATCCTTCAGTCATAGTGCCGCCTAATAAGTTTCAATGGATCAAAGTAATTAGGGCAATTCATGGAAATTAGGGTTCCATCCAGCTAGCCCAAGGTCAGGGGCCAATGATGGATATGGAATAAGACAATTAACTCAATGCAATATAATATAATGTACACAAAGTGGGCTCCAACCTCTAATTTTAAACCACATTCTTCCTGGCATGGTATTTAGAGGAGGTGACGCAGTGGCATAACTATAGGAATATGCTTGGTAGGGGGGGATGGGATGGCAAGTCTGGGAAAATTTTTGAAAAATGACATGCCTGGAAATACATTTTATATCATTTTGATGCTGAAGATTTAACTTCAAGTAGACACAGTTATTACATGTCAAAACTGGACAGTAGTTTTAAATAATTTTATTTCTTTGAAGCTATTGGGGGGGAACTATCCTCATCCATATTTATGCCACTGAGGTGACCGACGGTCAGTGGCGGATACAGATGGGGGGCGCGCGCCCCCCCCTTGCGGATCCGCCCGTATGCCGAACATTGCAAAACCACAATTGCAACTTTTTCATATCATAAGGCGGCATTATCTTTTACATGTTTACAATCATTTTAAATAAAATTTTCTTAGACTTTGGCTGTGACTTGACTGTGATCTTTTATTACGATAAAAGTAAAGACAACTCAAGATATGTTGCGCCCCCCCCTTGAGTTTTTTCTGTATCCGCCCCTGCCGACGGTTGAGGTCATTTGCATTTCTTGCTTATATGGATAGAGTCGAAAGAAATTAGCCTTTTTGAGAATTAAAGGAGGAAGTTCAATAAAAAATGGGGAGAGACTGGGGTACTTCACAAGTAAAAATTTAACTAACTGTCACCCAAATAGTATGCCGAAAAAATATTAGAGTATTTCACAATAAAAATGCACTATGCATGTAGGACTTGTAACAAAATCTTGAACAACAAAATAGAAATGGACAGACTTTGAATTTGTATCATTCATTATTGACATTTGTAAAACAAATAGTCAGCATTTTGCCAATAGTCTTCCAATACCAGGTCAATTATCGGGGCGAATCTGTAATATCCTTGAGGAGTAACTGTGAGGTATTACATACTTTGTATTTGAATCTGGGAAGGTGGGGAGGAGTGAGGTGACCAAACCCATGCGAAGGCAGAGGCATGGCACCACTCTCGCCTTATGGCAGAATTCAACCCTAGTACCCGCAGGTTTGCCGACTCACAAAAAATATTGGGGGGGCCCAAACCGGGGACCTTGCCCCGGTAAATTTTATAAGTTGTGAATTTGAAGTTTTTTAAGCATTTTAGAAGAGTCATATGATCAACATTAGAACCCTGATCACTCGAATCTCGATATCTGGACACTCCGGGGAAAATCGACAAGCATGGCACATTTTTTCCTCACATCTGTAGCGAATTTTTGGGAGGGCTCGGGCCCCCTCAGGCCCCATGGAGTCGGCGCCACTGCTAGTACCATGGAAACTACAATAATCCCCTCGCCTAATCACAGAATTGGTCCCTATTCTGCCTAATACACTCAGTTCCCATTTCACTGATGCTATACATCTGATACGTCCTCTTCATATCTTCATATTTGCCAGTGATATCTAGGGACGGGGAAAGTATTAACTTTTACAAGCCGAAAATATAAATATACCATTAAGACAACTAGAAACTGGAGGGTATAGGTGTACTCAGCGGGGGCGCAGCTGCCCCCCCCCCTCTCGAAGCAAAAATAAATTTAGTTCAAAGTGAAAGCTTTGAAAAAAATTTCTTTTGAAGAAAAATGATATTAGTATAAGACGTGTGGAACTAAAATAAAATCATTAATTTTTCAAGGAAATAATTTTATAAACTATAGTAAAGGACCGTCATGATTTTCTTAAAAGTTTGGTTTCAATAACCATTTTCCCTGCTAAAATGTTATAACTTGAACGACTTGCCCCTCCCCCTAATTTTGATCCTGGGTGCGCCCATGCGCTGCAGGGGGCTTATATGCTATAATAATCCCCCCTCTCTTTCACTAATATGTCATGTGAGTACATATCACAGGTATCAGCTCTGCATTCGTCTGCACCGATAACTTTTACAGCTGCGTCTACTTGATACCCTAACAGCCACCTCTATGGGGAGTTTGGCAGGGGTTTCCTTTATCGATGCTCTGCGTAAAAAGCGTCTCTCCTCCGTTCTGGCCATTGGCATAACTACGTATATGCTTAGGGGGGACGGCGAACCTGGAGGGGCGATCCCCCCCTCCAAGAAGTTCGGGGAAATGTTTCGAAAAATAACATGCCTTGAAATACAATTTGCATCATTTTGGCACTTAAAATTTGGGTTGCACTAGTAATTCCACGGGAAATCATCACAACAAGGAAACAATCAGTATTCGTTAAAATTTCCTTCTCATTCTCTGATGCTTAGAGGGGGGATCACCCCAGTTAAGCCACTGGTTCTGGCATTACATCTCTCTTTTGATAGGCATAGCGGTCACATACAAGTGATAAAATAATCACTCTCTATAGAAACGGAAGATGATATCACACAACTTGTGATGCTTTTGATCGACGTGTTTTCCATATGCTGCGGCAGGATGATGAGGAACGAGTCACCTCGATCACCTCGATAATCTTGCGTTGTGGCGGCACGTCATGACGTCATTGTGCGCTTGTACGGCTTCATTTGTTTCCTCCGGAGTCAATGGTGGCAGCACTGAAGAAACTCAGGCTGACGATACAGTAATCAATATTAGGATTTGTGTTAATAAACTTGCTAGTCAGGTGATTTTTAGCGTTCGGGAATGGACGTAACTTATGGTGATGTTTGACATAGGAATATTCTCTAAAAATCCATTGCTTATCGGTAAGTGCCTTTCATGGGCGTATTCTTCTCACCTACGTATTATGACGGATACTCATGTTTGTCAAAATATCTGGTTCATCTGTCATTTTTATGCTTGCTTAAGGCAAATTGGGAATTTTTTTATGTACGTATTCTTGGTTGCATGTATTAATGATAAACCAGAATTTCCCATATTCACCTCCTATGTCCTCAACTCAAGCCTGTTTGTCACGCTGTCGGGTCGAAGACATACTGTACTGATGTTCCCCTTGTCAAGATAACACTTTTAGATGTAGTTCATCTCGTGTTAAAATAAAATCAACCAAGTTATTGCGGTTACATAAATAATTGTCATCATGTTTCGCTTGAATAGGTACGAGCTGTCACGTCAGTTGAAGCTGTTATGTAATGAGCATCCGAAAATTTTAAGTATTTTTTATTGAAGTCGGTTGAAATCATTGAAGCAAACATGGAGAGCAGTTACGGATTTTCGTCTTACCATAATGGGGGGCCGGGAAGCGAGCGAGTATTCCAAAATCTTGCTCAAACAATTGGTACCAATATCCAAAAAATATCAAAAAACGGTAAGTTTTTCGTGGATCAACGCCATTTCTCAATAAAATTATGACAAATTAACAATCCCGATTTCTCAAATTGGAAATAGAAGTCCTTCATGCCTTGCCATGTTTGTTTATAGTGTTGTCAATGCAGAAAATGGTGAATCAGCTGGGTACACCTCAAGATTCTCAGCAACACAAGGCGAAACTGTGAGTACTCAATTTTTACCATGAATGAAAGTTGCTTGTTTGACACTAATGCTCCTAATAAAATTCTATTCCAGTCATGAAATTGAGCACTACACGAATATGCTTGCGAAAGATACCAGTGCAAATCTTAAGGAACTTGCGGGCATCACAATTTCCTCCTCACCTTCTGATGAGGTAAGAAAGCTTTTGTTGCTTGCTTTTGTTGATCGCTGTATTTTGTTGTCCTACCTTGTGAGTCAAAACTCTACATTATATTTTTTGAAGCTCTTGTCTCTATTATTGGTTTTAATGACTTGTTGAAAGGCAATAGCATTCTCCATCATAAAAATGCTAGGTATAACTGATGTCAACTTAACTCCCTGGCCTTTGGGTACTGCTACTCTTATGATGATACAATGGTATTGGAAGCATAGTTCCATTAGAACTATAGTTATACATTGCATTACTTTCAATCAATATTGAAGTAGACATTTTTAATTTATTTTTTTAAACTTAAAATGTTCTATCATTATCTGAAGCATGTCCTACTGAGTTCCACTTTCCTCAGTTGAATTCAGCATGTTTACTTTAGTTGGGGGCAATTCAATTTACGTAATCATACAATGGCTAATTTAATATCTTGGTTTCTCCTGAGAATCTAACGTTTGTGTGAAACATGGGTAAGTCACACATCCTCGATTGACAGCGCATGCTGTTGGTCACTTTGCTCCCTTGTGAGAACTGTTGTGACCTTTTAGAGAACCACAAAATGGTGAACATATTAGTATATAAATTCCTAGCGATTTGTTTTGAAATTTTCACATGACAGTTTGTATACTTTGTAACAACACAATCAAAATTCACTTCTTACTTCATTTTCATTCTAGAGGCAGAGGAAGATGCAAAAGGAGCGTTTGACTGATGAGTTCATGACGGCTTTAAATTCTTTCCAAAAAACTCAGAGGTGGGCAGCTCAGAAGGAAAAGGAGGAAGTCCAGCGAGTGCGAGCTAATTCTGGTATTGGTGACCCTTTTGCAAGTAAGTAAGAAGGATGCATCAACCTCTCGTTATGACGAAGTTGATGGGACCAAAAAATTGGTGGTTCTTAAATAAGAACTTTGTTATGACATTTCTTTTATGAAATACTGAGAAAAA